>NC_016090.4:12703981-12740794 GCF_000004515.6 Glycine max | reverse complement strand
GAAGATGAATGAAGGGAGAGGAAGAGAAGAGCACGAAATTTTATGCTCTAAAAGAGCTCTGAAATTTGAAGTTTAATTTTCAAATGATCAAAGTTGAAAAAATGCACACACATGACCTCTATTTATAGCCTAAGTGTCACACAAAATTGGAGGGAAATTTGAATTTCAATTCAAATTTCACTTGAATTTGAAATTGAATTTGTGGAGCCAAACTTTGGAGCCAAAATTTCACTAATAATGATTAGTGAATTTTAGTTATGGTTCAGCCCACTAATCCAAGATCAATTCCAAGATTCTCCACTAAGTGTGCTTAGGTGTCATGAGACATGTAAAGCATGAAGGACATGCACAAAGTGTGACTATATGATGTGGCAATGAGGTGTAGTAAGCAAATGCTCACCTCCTCCTCTAAATTTAATTGGATTGGGTTTCTACCAATTCAATTAAATTTATTTCCAATCACACACATAAAATATTCTCTTAGTGCATGTGAAATTACAAAACTACCCCTAATACAAAAACTAGTCTAGGTGCCCTAAAATACAAGGGCTAAAAAATCCTATATTTCTAGGGTACCCTACCTACATTATGGAGCCCTAAATACAAGGACCAAATATAATGACATCCTAGTCTAATATGTACATAGATAATTGGACCCAACCTTGGCCCATGGGCTCAGAAATCTATCCTGAGGTTCATGAGAACCCTAGGGCCTTCTTCAGCAGCTCTAGCCCAATCCTCTTGGAGCCTCTTACTCATGGCTCTAGTGACTGGTCCCTTCCTAGAGAGGATTGTATCATCCCCTTCCCCTTGAAGAGGATTTGACCTCAAATTTGTTAATTCCTGCTCCTCAATATCAGCTCCACATGCAAAAGGAATTAAATCAGAAATGTTAAAAGTGGTGCTGACTCCATACTCTTCTGGGAGGTCCAACCTATAGGCATTGTTATTGATCCTCTCCAAAACCTGAAAAGGTCCATCCCCTCTAGGGCTAAGCTTGGATTTCCTTTTAGTAGGGAATCTATCCTTCCTAAGATGAAGCCAAACCCAATCACTCTCATAAAGAACTAGCTTTTTTCTTCCTCTATTGCCTTTAGTTGAATACACCTTTGTTTGGTTCTCTATTTGGTTCTTAACCCTTTCATGCAACTTCTTTACAAACTCTGACCTAGATTCCCCTTATTTATGTATAAAAGAAGTGTCCAGTGGGAGGGGAATGAGGTCTAACAGTGTTAGGGGATTGAACCCATTGACAACCTTAAAAGGGGACTGCTTGGTGGTTCTATGAACCCCCCTGTTGTAGGCAAATTCTACATGAGGAAGATACTCATCCCAAAACTTATGGTTGCCTTTCAGAAGAGCCCTTAAAAGGGTGAATAAAGACCTATTCACTACCTTTGTTTACCCATCAGTTTGTGGATGACAAGTGGTAGAGAAAAGAAGTTTAGTTCCTAGCTTAGCCCATAAGGTTTTCCAAAAGTGGCTAAGGAACTTAGCATCTCTATCTGACACAATGGTCCTAGGCAAACCATGGAGTCTCACAACTTCCCTGAAAAAGAGTTTTGAGATGTGGGAAGCATCATCCACCTTGTGGCATGGTATAAAGTGTGTCATCTTGCTAAACCTATCCACCACCACAAAGATAGAGTCTACACCTCTTTGGATTCTAGGAAGCCCAAGGACAAAGTCCATACTAATGTCTACCCAAGGTGCAGAGGGGATGGGTAAGGGTGTGTATAGCCCATGAGGCATCACCCTAGACTTGGCTTGTAAACAAGCCACACACCTAGTGCAATGCTTATGGACATCTTTCTTCATATGGGGCCAATAAAACTTTTCTTTGAGTAAGACAAGGGTCTTGTCTATCCCAAAGTGGCCCATGAGCCCACCCTTATGGCTCTCTTTCACAAGTAATTTCCTAATGGATCCTTGGGGTATGCAAAGCTTTCCCTCTTTGAACAAATACCCCTCAACCAAATAGAATCCATCTTGGGCCTTTTTCCCAAAACTCTCGTAAATGGGAGAGAAATGTTCATCTAAAGCATACAAGTCCCTAATATTATCAAATCCCAAAATTTGAGCTCCAAGGGAGCAAAACAATGTGTGTCTCTTAGAGAGGGCACCAACTACCATATTTGTTTTTCCCTTTTTGTATTTGATAACAATTTGTTTTTCCCTTTTTGTATTAAACAACTACAAATCTACTTATGAAATCCCTTAAGACATGATGCATAAGCCTCATAAAGGTGCTTGGTGCATTAATGAGCCCAAAAGGCATCACTAGCCATTCATACAAACCGAACTTGGTCTTGAAAGCGGTTTTCCACTCATCACCCTTTTTCATCCTAATTTGGTGATATCCACTTTTAAGATCAATTTTTGAAAAGATACTGGCACAATGTAACTCATCAAGCAAATCATCAAGTCTAGGAATGGGGTGCCTATACTTTACAGTGATGTTGTTGGAATTGTGGCAGTGCTAAGGGATGTTTCCCTTTATAGGAGAAGGTAGAAAGATTGTTTAACAAAGAGTGCTATTTTAATATCACCTTTTGTTGCAAAATGATTTTCCTTCTTAAAAATCTTCTTGGAGGAATCCTTTCCCTGTTTTTCCTTCCCCTTGGCCTTTGAAGACAAGGCCTTATGATCCTTTTTTTTCTTTTGCTTTTCTACTTTTTCTTCCTCATCCCTCTTATCTTTCATAGTTAGTTGATCTTTGGCCACCTGTGAAGGTGTTTGAGGATGCAACACAAATTTAGTGCCAAGATGGGTGAGGGTAATCTCATTAGTTAGGCCATTATAAATGATCTTCCTATCAAATTGCCATGACCTTCCTAAAAGAATATGTCCTGCCTCCATGGGAACTATATCACAATTAACTTCATCCTTATATGTCCCAATGGAGAAAGGTACCTTCACTTGTTGGTTAACTATCATTTCCCCTTGCTCATTGAGCCATGAAGTTTATAAGGTTTTGGGTGGGGAATGATAGTGAGGTTCAACTTGGAAACTAATCTTGTGCTACAACAATTGCAACAAGATCCACTATCCACAATGAGAGAACAAGTTTTATCTAAAATTTTGCATCTTGTATGAAAGATGTTCTCTCTTTGGGATTGAGATAGATCACAAGATTGACCTCCAAGGAGCCTTCTAACCATTAAGAGGTCACCTTCTTCATGGGGGTAGACTTCCTCACTAGACTCTTCACCCCTTACTTCATCTTCACTTCCACTAGAGGAAGGGCAAGAAGTAGTCTCCTCTTGACTACTATAAATGTCTTGACCCCTCATGATCATGGTTTTCTTTGTGGGGCATTGAGAGGCAATGCGACCTCTCCCAAGACATTTGAAGCATTTAATGTTGCTAGTCCTTTCTTGGGAACTAGTCTTAGGGGTGTATTTCTCTATGGTCTTACCCTTATCTTCCTTGGGTTTTGAAGGTGCAGCCCCTAAAATTCCATGGGCTTGGTCCTTCCTTGGATAAGAGTGAGAGCCATAAGATTTTGAAGAAGGCTTTCTTTTAAGTTGTTGTTCCACTCTTATACAAAGTTGGACTAGCTCATCTAGGTCCCTATATGGAAGGAGTTCAACCTTATCCCTCACTTCCATATTAAGCCCACTAAGGAACCTAGCTATACTTGTTCTTTCCTCCTCCCTAAGTCCAGATCTTAAAAAAGTAGTTCCATTTGTTGTCTATATTCTTCAACACTCATACTCCCTTGTCTAAGCCTTTGGAGCTTGTTCATAAGCTCCCTTTCATAGTAGGAGGGAATGTGCCTCTTCCTAAGGGAATCTTAAGATCATTCCAATACTCTACTGGAGGATCCCCATGAATCCTTCGTTCCCTAACAAGGGAAGTCCACCAATAGAGGGCATACCCTTGAAAGCTAAGGGTAGCCAATGGAACTTTTCTCTCTTCGCTAATATGATGGCAAGCAAAGAGTTGTTCAACCTTCATTTCCCAATCTAAGTAGGCCTCAACATTATCTTTTCCATGGAAATATGGGAGGCTAATGTTAACCTCTTGAGGCCTTCTATCCTTTTCTTTTCTTTGGGAGTGATGTTTGGCATGTGAACTATGGCGACCTCTATAATAGTCGCTAAGTTCTTCACTTAAACTCTTGCAAGAGTCATGACTACTATAGGAGGCATGTTTTTCTCTTTTAATTTCTTTCATTATTTTTCTTCTTTCTTCCTCTCTTATTTTCTCTCTTTCATCTTGACTTATTTCTTCCACTCTTTTTTTACCTTTTTCTTCTCTCTGTTTTTCTTTCCACAACTTAAGTGATCTCATGTCATCTAATATCTTATACAAGGGGTCCTTAGGATTAGAACCCTCACCATTAACACTAGATGACGAATGAAGACTCATGTTGGTTCCTAAGTTATGGTTCTTTCTTGTTGGGGATTTGAAAACAAAAGTTAAAAGAAACTATGGTTGAAACTAGACAAAATAAACACTAAAAGAGGTGTGAAAGATAAGGTAAAAACTAATTGGTAAAAGTCAAGCTATCTAGGCGGTTTGAAAATGAAGGGTAAAGGAAATAAGCTATGAAAGTAAGCAAGAAATTAAAGTGCAAGAAATGCAAACTAGGCGGATCCTAAGAGTGTTTGGATGACCTCATTTAAGGTTCCCAACAAAACACTCACTATCCTAAGGGAAAATTGCCTAAAATTATTACACACAAATGGAAGTAGGGTGACCTATTGGAGGCTCCTAACTTACTTCCAATGAAAGGCCTTTTTGTTCCAATGGAAGTAGGGTGACCTATTGGAGGCTCCTGGACACTGATTTTTCTGCCAAATTGTGTGATTTTTATTATTTTTTCCTTTAATCCAAATCGCTTGGTTCTTTTTTATATTTTTTTTCCAGATGTCTAGAAAATTCAGTAAAAATTTCAGCTCAAAAAATGTGGTGACTAATTCCCAGTAATTTATACAAGTTAGTATGTTCAAGCTGCCAGCACCAGCGATTTCAGCCTAGAAATCAAGAGTAGTGTTTATGTTGCCTAAGGCTTGGATAGTTACAACTTGTGTTTGCTTATGCTCAATTATCTTGAATAACACAATTCAAGAGAGCTTAAGACTTATTTGATTCACAACTCAGCACCACAACTCAACTTCATCATAGGCATCATGTAGGAAACTTAGAAAACAAAAAGAAGAGTTCAACAACAAGACTACTTCTAGGAATTGATTTAGAACATGTTATGAACTAAATAACATGCATGAATTAGACTCAAAATTAAAAAGATAGGCTAAGAATGACAAGAATACATGAACAAATGTATCTAGAATTCAATAAACAAAATAAAAATTCAACACAAACTTAGAGCATAATGTGACAATTACTATGACTAAACATGACTCTAAGACAACATGGATTAAGTGATTTACACTTAGATTTTTGTGTTTTTTTTTTCTAATCAATATTGTGGAAGAAAATTTAGATCAAAAGGTTTAGCACAAGAATATTATGAATGAAATTTGATAGAACCTAAAATCAACACAAAAACAAGATTCAAGAGTAGATCTACAAAATTTGAACCATAGAAATGCAAAAACAAGTGTAGATCTAAGATTTAATCGGTTTATTTTTTTTTAATCTACTCTAAACAGCACCAACCCACAAGACAATGGATGATATACATGGAGAATAAGATGAAGAATAAGGAATTAAAGAGAATTCACCGAACAAAAAGATAGAGGAAGCAAAAGAGCATCACCTAGATGAAGATGCTCTTGATACCACATGATGTAAGCTCCATTGGAGCTTGTAGGCCTAGGATGTTTTTCATCGATGGATTCCTTTGCTTCTTGGAAGATGAATGGCAGTGGAATGGAGAAGGAAGACAGACAGGAGACGCCACTTCAAGGAGAAGATGAGTCTAGAAGAAGCTCACCACCATAGGAGGCCATGGATAAGAACTTGAAGGAAGAAAGAGATGAATGAAGGGAGAGGAAGAGAAGAGCACGAAATTTTGTGCTCTAAAAGAGCTCTGAAATCTGAAGTTTAATTTTCAAATGATCAAAGTTGAAAAAATGCACACACATGACCTTTATTTATAGCCTAAGTGTCACACAAAATTGGAGGGAAATTTGAATTTCAATTCAAATTTCACTTGAATTTGAAATTGAATTTGTGGAGCCAAAATTTCACTAATTATGATTAGTGAATTTTAGTTATGGTTCAGCCCACTAATCCAAGATCAATTCCAAGATTCTCCACTAAGTGTGCTTAGGTGTCATGAGACACGTAAAGCATGAAGGACATGCACAAAGTGTAACTATATGATCTGGCAATTGGGTGTAGTAAGCAAATGCTCACCTTCTCTTATAAAATTTAATTGGATTGGGTTTCTACCAATTCAATTAAATTTATTTCCAATCACACACATCAAATATTCTATTAGTGCATGTGAAATTACAAAACTACCCCTAATACAAAAACTAGTCTAGGTGTCCTAAAATACAAGGGCTAAAAAATCCTATATTTCTAGGGTACCCTACCTTCATTATGGAGCCCTAAATACAAGGACCAAATATAATGACATCCTAGTCTAATATGTACATAGATAATTGGACCCAACCTTGGTCCATGGGCTCAGAAATCTATCCTGAGGTTCATGAGAACCTTAGGGCCTTCTTCAGCAGCTCTAGCTCAATCCTCTTGGAGCCTCTTACTCATGGCTCTAGTGACTGGTCCCTTCCTAGAGAGGATTGTATCATCCCCTTCCCCTTGAAGAGGATTTGACCTCAAATTTGTTAATTACTCATCGCTCTTTGAATTTTCTGAGAGCTTCCGTGTACAATTTTGAGAGTCTCGATATATTATGAGCCTCAATCGAACATCCAAGTGAAATGTTATGATGTAAGCTCCATTGGAGCTTGTAGGCCTAGGATCTTCTTCATCAATGGATTCCTTTGCTTCTTGGAAGATGAATGGTAGAAGAATGGAGAAGCAAAAGAGAGAGTAGACACCACTTCAAGGAGAAGATGAGTCTATAAGATGCTCACCACCATAGGAGGCCATGGATAAGAGCTTGAAGGAAGAAAGAGATGAATGAAGGGAGAGGAAGAGAAGAGCACGGAATTTTGTGCTCTACAAGAGCTCTGAAATCTGAAGTTTAATTTTCAAATGATCAAAGTTGAAAAAATGCACACACATGACCTCTATTTATAGCCTAAGTGTCACACAAAATTGGAGGGAAATTTGAATTTCAATTCAAATTTCACTTGAATTTGAAATTGAATTTGTGGAGCCAAACTTTGGAGCCAAAATTTAACTAATTATGATTAGTGAATTTTAGTTATGGTTCAGCCCACTAATCCAAGATCAATTCCAAGATTCTCCACTAAGTGTGCTTAGGTGTCATGAGGCACGTAAAGCATGATGGACATGCACAAAGTGTAACTATATGATGTGGCAATTGGGTGTAGTAAGCAAATGCTCACCTCCCCCTCTAAAATTTAATTGGATTGGGCTTCTACCAATTCAATTAAATTTATTTCCAACCACACACATCAAATATTCACTTAGTGCTTGTGAAATTACAAAACTACCCCTAATACAAAAACTAGTATAGGTGCCCTAAAATGCAAGGGCTAAAAATCCTATATTTCTAGGGTACCCTACCTTCATTATGGAGCCCTAAATACAAGGACCAAATAAAATGACATCCTAGTCTAATATGTACAAAGATAATTGGACCCAACCTTGGCCCATGGGCTCAGAAATCTACCCTGAGGTTCATGAGAACCCTACGGCCTTCTTCAGCAGCTCTAGCCCAATCCTCTTGGAGCCTCTTGCTCATGGCTCTAGTTACTGGTCCCTTCCTAGGGAGGATTGCATCATGTTATGACCATTTGAATTTCTCGAGAGCTTTCGTTGTTCATTTTCGAGCGTCTCGATATATCAGGATCCACAAGCATACACCCAAGACAAAAGTTATGGCTATTTGAATTTGTCAACAGCTTCCGTGTTCAAATTCAAGCGTCTCGATATATTATACGCCTGAATCGAACATTCGAGTGAAAAGTTATGACCGTTTGAATTTCTCAAGAGCTTCCGTTGTTCATTTTCGAGCTTTTCTATATATCATAGGCCTTACACATACACCCGAGTCAAAAGTTATGGTCGTCTGAATTTGTCGAGAGCTTACGTCTTCAATTTCGAGCGTCTCGATATATCATGCGCCTGAATCGGAGATCCGAGTGAAAGTTATGACAATTTGAATTTCTTGAGAGCTTCCATTGTTGGTTTTTGAGCGTCTCGAAATATCATGGGCCTCACACATGCACCCGAGTAAAAAGTTATGGATGCTTGAATTTTCTGAGAGCTTCCGTGTACAATTTCAAGCGTCTCGATATATTATGCATCTGAATCGGATATCCAAGTGAAAACTTATGACCATTTAAATTACTTGAGAGCTTCTGTTGTTCATTTTTTATCGTCTCAATATATCATCATCCTCAGGCATACACCCGAGACAAAAGTTGTGGCCTTTTGAATTTGTCGAGAGCTTCCGTGTTTAATTTCGAGCATCTCGATATATTATGCGCCTGAATCGGACATCCGAGAGAAAAGTTATGACCATTTGAATTTCTTGAGAGCTTCTGTTGTTCATTTTCGAGCGTCTAGATATATCATGGGCCTTACACATACACCCGATTCAAAAGTTATGGCCGTTTGAATTTGCCGAGAGCTTCCGTGTTCAATTTCAAGCATCTCGATATATTATGCACTTGAATCGGACATCCGAGTGAAAACTTGACCATTGAAATTACTCGAGAGCTTATGCAATTCATTTTCTAGCGGCTCCATATACAATGGGCCTTACACATACACCTGAGACAAAAGTTATTGCCGTTTGAAGTTGCCGAGAACTTGCGTGTTCAATTTCGAGCGTCTTGATAAAGTATGTGTTGGAATCGGACATCCGAGTGAAATGTTATGACCCTTTGAATTTCTCGAGAGCCTCTGTTGATCATTTCTGAGCGTCTCGATATATCATGGCCCTCACACATACACCCGAGTCAAAAGTTATGGCCGTTTGAATTGGCTGAGAGCTTATGTCTTCAATTTTGAGAGTCTCGATATATTATGCGCTTGAATCGAAGATCCGAGTGAAAAGTTATGACCTTTTGAATTTCTCGAGAGCTTCCATGGTTCATTTTCAAGTGTCTCAAAATATCATGGGCCTCACACATACACCCGACTCAAGTGTAATGGATGTTTGAATTTTTTGAGAGCTTCCGTGTACAATTTCTAGCGTCTCAATATATTATTCGACTGAATCGGACATACGAGTGAAAACTTATGACCGTTTGAATTTCTTGAGAGCTTCCGTTTTTCATTTTCGAGCGTCTTGATATATCATGGTCCTCACACATACGCCCGAGTCAAAAGTGATGGCCGTTTGAATTTTCTGACACCTTCCACGTTCAATTTCCAACGTCTCGATATATTATGCGCCTGAATCGGACATCCGAGTGAAATGTGATGACCATTTGAGTTTCTCAAGAGCTTCTGTTATTCAGTTTCAAGCATCTCAATATATCATGGGCCTCACACGTACACCTGAGTCAAAAGTTATGGCTGTTTGAATTTGCCAAGACCTTCCTTGTTCGATTTCGAGCGTCTCGATATATTATGCGCCTGAATCGTCTCAATATATCATTGGCCTTACACATTCGAACCAATCAAAAGTTATGGCCATTCCAATTTCTTTGAGGACTTCCGTGTTGAATTTTGAGTGTCTCGATATATTATGTGCCTGAATCGGACATTCGAATGAAATGTGATGACCATTTGAATTTATCGAGAGCTTCCATTGTTCATTTTCGAGCGTCTCGATATATCACGGGCCTCACATATACACCTGAGTCAAAAGTTATGGCCGTTTTAATTTGTCGAGAGCTTTCAAGTTCAGTTTCGAGCGTCTCGATATATTATGCACCTGAATCGGACATCCAAGTGAAAAATTATGACCATTTAAATTACTCAAGAGCTTCCGTTGTTCATTTTTTAGCGTCTCTATATATCATGATCCTCAGGCATACACCTGAGACAAAAGTCGTGGCCATTTGAATTTGTCGAGAGCTTCCGTGTTTAATTTTGAGCGTCTCGATATATTATGCGCCTGAATTGGACATCTGAGTGAAAAGTTATGACCATTTGAAATTCTCAAGAGCTTCCATTGTTCATTTTTGGGCTTTTCTATATATCATGGGCCTTACACATACACCCGAGTCAAAAGTTATCGCTGTTCGAATTTACCGACAGCTTAGGTCTTCAATTTTGAGGGTCTCGATATATTATGCGCCTGAATCGGACATTCGAGTGAAATTGAATTTCTCGAGAGCTTCCGTTGCTCATTTTCGAGAGTCTCGATATATCATGGGCCTCCCACATACACCTGAGATAAAATTTATGGCCATTTGAATTTGTCTAGAGCTTCAGTGTTTAATTTCGAGCGTCTCGGTATATTATGCGTCTCAATCGGAGATCCGAGTGAAAAGTTATAACCATTTGAATTTCTCGAGAGCTTTCGTTGCTCATTTTCGAGCGTCTCATAATATCATGGGCGTCACACATGCACCTGAGTAAAAAGTTATGGATGTTTGAATTTTTTGAGAGATTTCGTGTACAATTTCGAGCGTCTCGATATATTATCCACCTGAATCAGACATCCGAGTGAAAAGTTATGTCAATTTGAATTTCTCGAGAGCTTCCGTTGTTCAGTTTTGAGTGTCTTGATATATCATGGACCTCAAACATACATCAAAGTCAAAAGTTATCGCTGTTGCATTTTCTGAGAGCTTCCGTATACAATTTCGAGAGTCTCGATATATTGTGAGCCTAAATCGAACATCTAAGTGAAATGTTATGACCATTTAAATTTCTCGAAAGCTTCCGTTGTTCATTTTTGAGCGTGTCGATATATTATGCGCCTGAATCGGACATCCGAGTGAAAAGTTATGACCATTTGAATTTGTCGAGAGCTTCCGTTGTTCATTTTCGAGCTTTTCTATATATCAAGGGCTTCACACAAACACCCGAGTCAAAAGTTATGGCCGTTTGAATTTGCCGAGAGCTTACGTCTTTAGAGCGTCTCGATATATTATGCGCTTGAATCGGACATCCGTGTGAAATGTTATGACCATTTGAATTGGGCGAGAGCTTCCATTGTTCATTTTCGAGCGTCTCGATATATCATGGGCCTCACACATACACCCAAGACAAAATTTATGACCGTTTCAATTTGTTGAGAGCTTCTGTGTTTAATTTCGAGCGTCTCGATATATTATGCGCCTGAATTGAACTTCCGAGTGAAATTTATGACCATTTGAATTTCTCGAGAGCTTCCATTGTTGGTTTTCGAGCGTCTCGAAATATCATGGGTCTCACGCATGCACCCGAGTAAAAAGTTATGGATGCTTGAATTTTCTGAGAGCTTCCGTGTACAATTTTGAGTGTCTCATTATATTATGCTCCTGAATCGGACATCTGAGTGAATAGTTACGACCATTTGAATTTTGTGAGAGCTTTCGTTGTTCATTTACCAACTTCTCGATATATCATAGGCGTCACGCATACACCCGAGTCCAAAGTTATGGCCGTTTGAATTTGTCGAGAGCTTACGTGTTCAATTTCAAACATCTCGATATATTATGCACCTGAATCTGACATCCGAGGTAAAAGTTATGACCATTTGAATGTCTAGAGTGTCGCTGTTCTTTATTTTCGAGCGTCTCGATATATCATTGGCCTCAATCATACACCCGAGTCAAAAGTTATGGCCGTTAGAATTTGCCGAGAGCTTTCGTGTCAAATTCAAGTGTCTCGATATATTATGTGGCTGAATCGGATATCCGAGTCCAAAGTTATGACCATTTATATTACTCAAAAGCTTTCATTGTTCAATTTTGAGCATCTTGATATATCATGGGCCTCAATCATACAGTTGAGTCAAAAGTTAATGTCGTTTGAATATGTCAAGAGCTTTCGTGTTCAATTTTGATTGTCTCGATATATTATGCGCCCGAATCGGACATCCGAGTAAAAAGTTATGACCATTTGAATTACTTGAAAGGTTCCATTGTTCAATTTTAAGCGTCGAGTTAAAAGTTAATGCCGTTTGAATTTGCCAAGAGCTTTCATGTTCAATTATGATTGTCTCGATATATTATTCTCCTGAATCGGACGTCCGAGTAAAAATTTATTACCATTTGAATTACTTGATAGGTTCCATTGTTCAATTTTGAGCGTCGAGATATATCATCAGCCTCACTCATACACCCGAGTCAAAAGTTAACGCCATTGAATTTGTCGAGAGCTTTCGTGATGAATTTTGACTGTCTCGATATATTATGCGCCTGAATCCGACATCCGAGTGAAAAGTTATGACCATTTGAATTACTCGAGAGCTTCCGTTGTTCAATTTTGAGCGTCTCGATATAACGTGAGCCTCAAACATACACCCGAGTCAAAAGTTAAGGCTGTTTGAATTTGTCGAGAGCTTTCGTGTTCACTTTCGATTGTCTCAATATATTATGCGCCTGAATTGGACATCCGAGTGAAAAGTGATGACCGTTTTAATTACTCGGGAGCTTCCTTTATTCAATTTCAAGCGTCTCAATATATCATGGGCCTCAATCATGCAACCGAGTCAAAAGTTATGACCGTTCAAATTTGCCAAGAGCTTTCGTGTTCAATTTCGAGTGTCTAAATATATTATGAGGCTGAATCAGATATCCTAGTCAAAAGTTATGACCATTTGTACTACTTGAGAGCTTCCGTTGTTTTATTTCGACCGTCCCGATATATCATGGGCCTCAATCATACACCCGAGTCAAAAGTTATGACTGTTTGAATTTGCCGAGAGCTTTCATGTTCAATTTCGAGTGTCTCGATATATTATGTGGCTGAATCGGATATCCGAGTCAAAAGTTATGACCATTTGTATTACTCGAGAGCTTCCGTTGTTCAATTTTGAGCGTCTATATATATCATGGGCCTCAATCATACACTCGAGTCAAAAGTTAACATCATTTGAATTTGCATAAAACTTTCTTGTTCACTTTTGATTGTCTCAATATATTATGCGCCTGAATCAGACATCCGAGTGAAAAGTAATGACCATTTGAATTACTCGAGAGCTTCCGTTATTCAATTTCGAGAGTCTCGATATATCATGGGCCTTATTCATACAACCGAGTCAAAAGTTAAAGCCATTTGAATTTGCCAAGAGCTTTCATGTTCAATTTCGATTGTCTCGATATATTATGCGCCTGAATCGGATATCTGAGTGAAAAGTTTTGACCATTTGTATTACTCAAGAGCTTCCATTGTTCAATTTCGAATGTCTCGATATCATGGGCCTCAATCACACACCTGAGTCAAAAGTTAACATCGTTTGAATTTGCCGAGACCTTTCTTGTTCACTTTTGATTGTCTCAATATATTTTGCACATGAATCGGACATCTGAGTGAAAAGTTATGACTAGGTGTATGTGTAGGGTCCATGATATATCGAGACGCTCAAAATTAAACATGAAAGCTCTCGACAAATTCAAACATCCATAACTTTTAACTCAGGTGTATGTGTAGTGCACATGATATATCGAGACGCTAAAAAATGATCTTGAGAAATTCAAATGGTCATATCATTTTACTCGGATCTCCGATTCAAGCGCATAATATATCGACACACTTTAAACTCAACACCAAAGCTCTTGGCAAATTCAACCGACCATAACTTTTGAGTCGGGTGTACGTGTGAGGCCCATGATATATCGAGACGCTCGAAAATATACAATGAAGACTCTCGAGAAATTCAAACAGTCATAACATTTCACTCGGATGTCCGATTCAGGCGCGTAATATATCAGGACGCTCGAAATTGAACATGGAAGCTCTCGACAAATTAAAACGACCATAAATTTTGACTCGGGTGTATGTGTGAGGCCCATGATATATCAAGACGATTCAGGCGCATAATAAATCGAGATGCTCAAAATTGAACGCGGAAGGTCTCGGCAAGTTCATACGGTCATAACTTTTGATTCGTTTATATGTGTGAGGCCCAATATATATCAAGACGCTCGAAAATAAACAATAGAGGCTCTCGAGAAAATCAAATGGTCATAACATTTCACTCGGATGTCCGATTCAGGCAAATATTATATTGAGACGCTCAAAATTGAACACGGAAGCTCTTGCCAAATTCAACCGGCCATAACTTTTGACTCGGGTGTATCTGTGAGGCCCATGATATATCGAGATGCTCTAAAATGTACAACGGAAGCTCTCGACAAATTCAAATGATCATAACATTTCACTCGGATGTCCGATTCAGGCGCATAATATATCCAGACGCTCTAAATTGAACGCGAAAGGTCTTAACAAATTCAACAGCATTACCTTTTGACTCGGGTGTATGTGTGAGGCCCATGATATATCGAGACGCTCGAAAATGAACAACGAAGACTCTTGAGAAATTCAAAGGGTCATAACATTTCATTCGGATGTTCGACTCAGGCGCATAATATATCCAGACGCTCGAAATTGAACGCAAAAGGTCTCGGCAAATTCAAACGGCCATAACTTTTGATTCATGTGTATGTGTTAGGCCCATGATATATCGAGACGCTCGAAATTGAACAACGGAAGCTCTCAAGAAATTCTAATTGTCATAAGTTTACACTCGGATGTCGGATTCAGGCTCATAATATATCGGGACGCTCGAAATTGAACACGGAAGCTCTCAAAAAATTCAAACGGCCGTAACTTTTGACTCGGGTGTATGTGTAAGGCCCATGATATATCAAGACACTAAAAAATAAATAACGGAGACTCTTGAGAAATTCAAAGGGTCATAACATTTCACTCAGATGTCTGATTCAGGCGCATAATATATTGAGACGCTCGAAATTGAACACGGAAGCTCTCGGCAAATTCAAACGGCCATAACCATTGACTCAGGTGTATGTGTGAGGCCCATGATATATCGAGACGCTCGAAACTGAACAACAGAAGCTCTCAAGAAATTCCAATTGTCATAACTTTTCACTCAGATGTCCGATTCAGGCGCATGATATATCAAGACGCTCGAAATTGAACACGGAAGCTGACGTGTCATTATTTTCTGCTATTTCTTAACCCTTTTTGTCACTATTTTAATTACTGATTAGCCTTAATTGTCAAATTAATTATGCAGTTTTATCATTTGGGCCTACTTGACTAATTTTGTGTTTTTAATTTAATTTCAGGAGAATTATAAGCAATTGGGCTTTAATCCGGAATTGGGCTTGGACTTGAAGAGAGCAAACAATTTTATTTTATCAAATCTTATCTTATCCAAATTTTATTTCATCTAGATTTTATTTCGTCCAGATTTTATTTTATTTCGTTTATGGGCTTGGAATTAAAACAGATTTGTAAACTTTGAGGCTGAGGACCTATATAACAGCACCAGGGTTTTAGTTTAGAGAGAGTTTTGAGAGGAGAATAATTTTAGGGTTTTGCAATTCCAGTTTTTACTGTTCATGCGCACTGTTCATGTAGCAATAAAATTTTTTTTCTGCTTCAATCTGCAATTTCGTTTTCTTCTTCCAATTGCAATTTCGTTTTCTGCTGATTAATGGAAGGCTAAGTCTCCAGCGTTGTTTTCTCTTGAGGATCAAGCACAACTCTCTTTGAGGTTTTGTTATTATTATTGAATTCTGATCAGTTTTTCCTCTTCACCAATTGCTCTGTAATTGTTGCTATTAATCCATGCATGCTTAGTGCTTGATTAATTGTCTCTACGCTTAATTTACATTCATGCTTAATGATCAGTTTCGTTCATGATTAATTGGTGTATGTGTTGCTTAATCACATAATGACAACCTTATGTTAATTTTCGCTTAGTAAATTAATTTAGGGTTGGATTAAGTGGTTGAACTAATTAGGGATAAATCCTCGTAACCTAGGATAAGAGACTTGCTTGTGAATCAAGGGGGAACAACATGTGTTTAATTTTGTTATTTCTTTAATTCGAATTTGTTGCGGTTTAATTTACACAAACAAACAACCCCCCCCCCCCCAATTGTTACTGTTTTATTACTATCTGTTATGAACGTTTGGTTGACCATTGCTTGTTGGGAGACGACCTAGGTTCACTTCCTAGATACTACATTTTTTTAATGTTTATTTGATTGGGGTACGACCTCAATCAAATTTGGCGTCGTTGCCAGGGAGCAGTGGGCCAAAGGTTCATAATAGTGTTTAGGTTTTTTTGTGTGTAGCTCTGTCGTTTAGGTTGTGAGTATGTGTTGTTTTGTTTTGTGTAACATTCTGTTTTGCATTTCAGTCGCGTTCCCTGTTTAGGGACTGTTTTAGCGACTTTTTCAGCTTTGTGTTTTGCTGTGAACAGTGATTAGCAATTGGGAACTAGCGACTGATTTTGTAATTTAATTGGCGATTTTTGTTTTGATAGTTAGAGTTGTTATTTTTGTCTGATTTTTTGTGTGGTAGTTTCTTTTGATCCATATTTTGTGTGAAAAATACCAGGAGCACTTGGTGTGGCAGTATTTGAGAGAGACAAAAAAAATTTGGGAACTTGTTTTCAGCAAAACTTAAAACGGCAATAACTTTTGCTCTGGGTATCAAAATGACTATTATTATATATGCATTTGGGGTAGAAAAAAATTTCCCATACTGTGGCAACCGGCTCTGGGGTCTCCAAAAATAAAAAAATCGGCTGGTTACTAAGTTTTTTTTATTTTTCAAGTATTATTGTCCTATTTTTCTAAACTTTGCTTAGGTAGTTTTCATAGTTAGACTTTAAAATTTTTTGTGCTATCTTTTCATGATTTTAGGGTGTTGCTCACAAAATTTCAGCTCATTTGGATATCGTTTGACTATAGTTGTAGTTTTACCCCTTTGTTAGGTGCTTGTTTGAGAAACACATTATTTGCTGCATATAGTGCATGACTAGGGGCAATCCAGGTGATTTACAACCCTTTGATCCTGAAATAGATAGAACCTTTCATAGATTAGTTAGGCATAGTGTGCATCCTGGTCATTCTGTGCATTTTAAGCATTTTGAGCATTATGTTGCTGGTGATTCTGAATATTCTGATTTTGAGCATTCCACTACTAATTTTCATACTGAGAACATGGCTCAACCTCCACCTCGTGAGAGGACTCTTAGGGAGATGGCTGCACCTGATTTCACTTATGAAAGCCTGTGCTTTCAATATCCTGATGAGGGTGTTCCATATGTTCTCAAGACTGGACCAATACATTTGCTGCCCAAGTTTCATGGTCTTGCAGGTGAAGATCCTCATAAGCATCTTAAGGAGTTCCATATTGTTTGTTCCACCATGAAGCCCCCTGATGTCCAGGAAGATCATATCTTTCTAAAGGCTTTTCCTTATTTTCTTAAGGAGTTCCATATTGTTCGTTTTCTGCAATTTCGTTTTCTTCTTCAAATTGCAATTTCGTTTTATGCTGATTAATGGAAGGCTAAGTCTCCAGCGTTGTTTTCTCTTAAGGATCAAGCACAACTCTATTTGAGGTTTTGTTATTATTATTGAATTTTGATCAGTTTTTCCTCTTCACCAATTGCTCTGTAATTGTTGCTATTAATCCATGCATGCTTAGTGCTTGATTAATTGTCTCTGCACTTAATTTACGTTCATGCTTAATGATCAGTTTCGTTCATGACAACCTTATGTTAATTTTTGCTTACTGAGTTAATTTAGGGTTGGATTAGGTGGTTGAACTGATTAGGGTTAAATCCTCGTAACCTAGGATAAGAGACTTGCTTGTGAATTAAGGGGGAATAACATGTTTTAATTCTGTTATTTCTTTAATTCGAATTTGTTGCGGTTTAATTTACACAAACAAACAACCCCCCCAATTCATTACTGTTTTATTACTATCTGTTATGAATGTTTGGTTGACCATTGTTCGGTGGGACACAACCTAGGATCACTTCCTAGATACTGCATTTTTTTAATGTTTATTTGATTCGGGTACGACCTCGATCAGAAGCCCTCGGCAAATTCAAACGGTCATAACTTTTGACTAATTTGAATGTGTGAGGCCCATGATATATCGAGATTCTCGAAAATGAACAACAGACGCTCTTGAGAAATTCAAATGGTCATAACTTTTCACACGGATGTCTGATTTAGGCGCATAATATATCAAGACGCTCGGAATTGAACACGTAAGCTCTCGGCAAATTCAAACGGCCATAACTTTTGACTTGTGTGTTTGTGTGAGGCCCATTGTATATCGAGACGCTCGAAAGTGAACAACGGAGGCTCTCGTGAAATACAAACGGTCATAACATTTTACTCGAATGTCCGATTCAGGCGCATAATATATCGAGACGCTCGAAATTGAACCCAAAAGCTCTCGAAAAATTCAAATGGCCATAACTTTTGACTCCGGTGTATGCGTGACGCCCATGATATATCGAGAAGCTAAAAAATGAACAACATAAGCTCTTGATAAATTCAAATGGTCATAACTTTTCACTCGGATGTCTGATTCAATTGCATAATATATTGAGACACTCGAATTGAACACGAAAGCTCTCGGCAAATTCAAACAACCATAAATTTTAACTCGGGTGTATGTGTAGGGCCCATGATATATTGAGACACTTGAAACTGAACAATGGAAGCTCTCGAAAAATTCCAATGGTCATAACTTTTCACTCGGATGTCCGATTTAGCCTTATAATATATTGAGATGCTAGAAATTGAACGTGAAAGGCGTCGACAAATTCAAATGGCCATAACTTTTTACTCGAGTGTATGTGTGAGGCCTATGATATATTGAGACGCTCGAAAATAAACCATGAAGACTGTCTAGAAATTCAAATGGTCATAACTTTTAGCTTAGATGTCCGATTCAGGCGCATAATATATCGAGACACTCGAAATTGAACACGGAAGCCCTCGGCAGATTCCAATGGCCATAACTTTTGACTCGTTTGTATGTGTGAGGCCCATGATATATCGAGACGCTCGAAAATGAAGAACGGAGACTCTCTAGAAATTCAAATGGTCATAACTTTTCACTTAGATCTTCGATTCACACGCATAATATATCGAGACACTCGAAATTGAACATGAAAGCTATCAGGATATTCAAAAAGCCATAACTTTTGACTCGTTTGTATGTGTGAGGCCCATGATATATCGAGACCCTCGAAATTAAACAACGGAGGCTCTCGAGATATTCAAATGGTCATAACTTTTGACTCATTTGTATGTGTGAGGCCCATGATATATCGAGACGCTCGAAAATAAACAACGGAGACTCTCTATAAATTTAAATGGTCATATCTATTCACACAAATGTTCGATTCAAGCGCATAATATATCGAGACGCTCGAAATTGAACAGGTAAGCTCTCGACAAATTCAAACGGCCATAACTTTTGACTCGGGTGTATGTGTGAGGCCCATGAGATATCGAGACGCTCGAAAATAAAGAACAGCGACACTCTAGACATTCAAATGGTCATAACTTTTACCTCGGATGTTTGATTCAGGCGCATAATATATAGAGATGTTTGAAATCGAACACATAAGCTCTCGACAAATTCAAACGGCCATAACTTTGGACTTGAGTGTATGCGTGACGCCTATGATATATCGAGAAGTTGGTAAATGAACAATGGAAGCTCTCGCATAATTCAAATGGTCATTACTTTTCACTCGGATGTCGGACTCAGGCGTATAATATATCGAGACAATCAAGATTGAACAAGAAAGGACTCGAGAAATTCAAACGATGTTAACTTTTGACTCGGGTGTATGATTGAGGCCCATGATATATCGAGACACTCGAAATTGAACAACGGAAGCTCTCGCATAATTAAAATTGTCATAACTTTTCACTCGGATGTCAAATTCAAGCGCGTAATATCTTGAGACCCTCGGAATTGAACAAGGATGATCTTGGCAAATTCAAACGGCCATAACTTTTGACTCGGTTGTATGATTGAGGCCCATGATATATCGGGACGGTCGAAATCAAACAACGGAAGCTCTCGAGTAGTACAAATGGTCATAACTTTTGACTAGGATATCCGATTCAGCCTCATAATATATCGAGACGATCGAAATCGAACAGCGGAAGCTCTCGAGTAATACAAATGGTCATAACGTTTGACTCGGATATTGGATTCAGCCACAATATATATCGAGACACTCGAAATTGAACACGAAAGCTCTCGGCAAATTCAAACGGTCATAACTTTTGACTCATGTGTATGATTGAGGCCCATGATATATCGAGACACTCGAAATTGAACAACAGAAGCTCTCGAATAATTCCAATGGTCATAACTTTTCACTCGGTTGTCCAATTCAGGTGCATAATATGTTGAGACAATCAAAATTGAACACGAAAGCTCTCAGCAAATTCAAACGGCTTTAACGTTTGACTCTGGTGTGTGTTTGAGGCCCATGATATATCGAGACACTCGAAATTGAACAACAGAAGCTCTTGAGTATTTAAAATGGTCATCACTTTTCACTCGGATGTCCCATTCAGGTGCATAATATATTGAGACAATCAAAAGTGAACACGAAATCTCTCGGCAAATTCTAACGGCGTTAACTTTTGACTCGGGTGTATGATTGAGGCGCATGTTATATCAAGACGCTCGAAATTTAACAACGGAAGCTCTCGAGTTATTCAAATAGTCATTACTTTTCACTCAGATGTCAAATTCAGGCAAGTAATATATTGAGACAATCAAAAGTGAACATAAAAGCTCTCGACAAATTCAAACGACGTTAACTTTTGACTCGGGTATATGATTGAGGCCCATGATATATTAAGACGCTCGAAGTTGAACAATGGAAGCTCTCGAACAATTAAAGTGGTCATAACCTTTCACTCGGAAGTCAAATTCAGGCGCGTAATATATTGAGACCCTCAGAATAGAACAATGACGCTCTTGGCCAATTCAAAGGGCCATAATTTTTGACTCGGGTGTATGATTGAGGCCCATGTTATATCTAGACGCTCAAAATCGAACAACAGAAGCTCTCGAGTAATTCAAATGGTCAGAACTTTTCACCCAAATATTCGATTCTGGCGCACAATATATCGAGACAATCAAAATTGAACACGAAAGCTCTCGGTAAATTCAAAAGGCGATAAATTTTGACTCAGGTGTATGATTGAGGCCCATGATATATGGAGACACTTAAAATTGAACAACGGAAGCTCTAGAGTTATTAAAATGGTCATAACATTTGACTCGGATGTCCAATTGAGACGCATAATATATTGAGACAATCAAAAGTGAACACGAAAGCTCTCAGCAACTTCAAACGGCTTTAACTTTTGACTCGGGTGTATTGTTGAGGCCAATGATATATCGGGACGATCGAAATCGAATAGCAGAAGCTCTCGAGTAATACAATTGGTCATAACGTTTGACTCGGATATCCAATTCAGCCGCATAATATATTGAGACACTTAAAATTGAACAAGAAAGCTCTCGGCAAATACAAACGATCATAACTTTTGACTCGGGTGTATGATTGAGGCCCATGATATATCGAGACGCTCGAAATTGAATAATGGAAGCTCTCGAGTAATTCCAATGGTCATAACTTTTCACTCGGATGTCCGATACAAGTCCATAATATATGGAGACAATCAAAATTGAACACGAAAGCTCTCAGCAAATTCAAATGGCGTTAACTTTTGACTCAGGTGTGTGTTTGAGGCCCATGATATATCGAGACACTCGAAATTGAACAACGGAAGCCCTCAAGTAATTAAAACGGTCATAAATTTTCACTCGAATGTCCAACTCAGGTGAATAATATATTGAGACAATCAAAAGTGAACACGAAAGCTCTCGGCAAATTCTAACGGCGTTAACTTTTGACTCGGGTGTATGATTGAGGCGCATGTTATATTGAGACGCTCGAAATTGATCATTGGAAGCTCTTGAATAATAAAAACAGTCATAACTTTTCACTCGGTTGTCCAATTCAGGCGCATAATATATTGAGACAATCAAAAGTGAACACAAAAGCTCTCGACAAATTCAAACGATGTTAACTTTTGACTCGGGTATATCATTGAGGCCCATGATATATCGAGACGCTCGAAGTTAAACAACGGAAGCTCTCGAACAATTAAAATGGTTATATATTTTCACTCGGATGTCAAATTCTGGCGCGTAGTATATTGAGACCGTCATAATAGAACAATGAAACTCTTGGCAAATTCTAACGGCCATAACCTTTGATTCGGGTGAATGATTGACGTCAATGATATATCGGGATGGCCGAAATCGAACAGCGGAAGCTCTTGAGTAATTAAAATGGTAATTACTTTTCAGTCGGATGTTCAATTGAGGCGCTTAATATATGGAGACGCTCGGAATTGAACACGAAAGCTCTCGGCCAATTCAAACGGCCATAACTTTTGACTCGGGTGTATGATTAAGGCCCATGTTATATCTAGATGCTCAAAATCGAACAACGGAAGCTCTCGAGTAATTCAAATGGTCATTACTTTTAACTCGGATATCCGATTCAGGTGCATAATATGTTAAGACAATCAAAATTGAGCATGAAAGCTCTCGGCAAATTCAACGGTGTTAACTTTTAACTCAGGTGTATGAGTGAGGCTGATGATATATCTAGACACTCAAAATTGAACAACAGAAGCTATCGAGTAATTCAAATGGTCATAACTTTTCACTCGGATGTACGATTCAGCCGCAAAATATATTGAGACAATCAAAATTGAACATGAATGCTCTCGGCAAATTCAGAAGGCATTAACTTTTGACTTGGGTGTATGATGGAGGCCCACAATATATCGAGATACTCGAAATTGAACAACGAAAGCTCTCGAGTAATTCCAATAGTCATAACTTTTCACTCAGATGTCCGATACAGGTGAATAATATATTGAGACAATCAAAATTGAACACGAAAGCTCTCGGTAAATTCAAATGGCGTTAACTTTTGATTCGGGTGTATGATTGAGGCCCATGATATATGGAGACACTCGAAATTGAACAACGAAAGCTCTCAAGTTATTAAAATGGTCATAACGTTTCATTCGGATATCCAATTTAGGCGCATAATATATTGAGACAATCAAAATTGAACATGAAAGCTCTCAAAAAATTCAAACGCCATTAACTTTTGACTTGGGTGTATGATTGAGGCCCATGATATATCGAGATGCTCGAAATTGAACAACAAAAGCTCTCGAGTAATTTAAATGCTCATAACTTTTGATTCGGGTGTATGAGTGAGGCCGATGATACATCGAGACCATCGAAATTGAACAACAGAAGCTCTCGAGTAATTAAAATGGTCATAACTTTTCACTCGGATGTCCAATTCAGGTGCATAATATATGGAGACGCTCGGAATTGAACAAGGAAGCTCTCAGCCAATTCAAACGACCATAACTTTTGACTCGGGTGTATGATTGAGGCCCATGATATATCTAGACGCTCAAAATTAAACAACGGAAGCTCTCGAGTAATTCAAATGGTCAGAACTTTTCCCTTGGATGTTTGATTCAGGCGCACAATATATCGAGACAATCAAAATTGAACACGAAAGCTCTCGGTAAATTCAAATGGCTTTAACTTTTGACTCTGGTGTATGATTGAGGCCCATGATATATCGTGACACTCGAAATTGAATAATGGAAGCTCTTGAGTAATCAAAATGGTCATAACTTTTCACTCGGATGTCCAATTCAGGTGCATAAATATATTGAGATAATCAAAAGTGAACATGAAAGCTCTCGACAAATTCTAACGGCATCAACTTTTGAGTCGGGTGTATGATTGAGCACATGTTATATCGAGACGCTCAAAATTGAACAATGGAAGCTCTCGAGTAATTCAAATGGTCATAACTTTTCACTCGGATGTCCGATTCAGGCGCATAATATATCGAGACAATCAAAATTGAACAAGAAAGGTCTCGGCAAACTCAAACGACATTAACTTTTGACTCGGGTATATGATTGAGGCCCATGATATATCGAGACGCTCGAAGTTGAACAACGGAAGCTCTCGAACAATTAAAATGGTCAAAAATTTTCACTCGGATGTCAAATTCAGGCGCGTAATATATTGAGACTCTCTGAGTTGAACAAGAAAGCTCTTGGCAAATTCTAACGGCCATAACTTTTGACTCGGGTGTATGATTGAGGCCAATGATATATCGGGACAGTCGAAATCAAACAGCGGAAGCTCTCGATTAATACAAATGGTCATAACGTTTGACTCGAATATCTGATTCAGCCGCATAATTGTCACACCCTAATTTCGTCTGGGGACCATCATTTGCGAGGATGCGAAGACCAATTCCGAACACTTGGGACCTATCCCCATGTAATCCGTGCAGTTCCAAGGCATTCCAGAAAAGGAACGGTAAAGAACGCAAAAAAATGGGGAGTGTGAGTGAGGCCCATGATATATCGAGATGCTCGAAATTGAACAACGAAACCTCTCGAGTAATTTAAATAGTCATAAATTTTGACTCGGGTGTATGAGTGAGGCCAATGATACATCGAGACCATCGAAATTGAACAACAGAAGCTCTCGAGTAATTAAAATGCTCATAACTTTTCACTCGGATGTCCAATTCAGGCGCATAATATATGGAGACGCTCAAAATTGAACAAGGAAGCTTTCGGCCAATTCAAACGACCATAAGTTTTAACTCGTGTGTATGATTGAGGCCCATGATATATCTAGATGCTCAAAATCGAACAATGGAAGCTCTCGAGTAATTCAAATGGTCAGAACTTTTCCCCTGGATGTTCGATTCAGGCGCACAATATATCGAAACGATAAAAAATGAACACGAAACCTCTCGGTAAATTCAAATGGCGTTAACTTTTGACTCAGGTGTATGATTGAGGCCCATGATATATCGAGACACTCGAAATTGAACAACGGAAGCTCTCGAGTTATTAAAATGGTCATAACATTTCATTCGGATGTCCAATTTAGGCACATAATATATTGAGACAATCAAAATTGAACACGAAAGCTCTCGAAAAATTCAAACGGCATTAACTTTTGACTTGGGTGTATGATTGAGGCCCATGATATATCGAGATGCTCGAAATTGAACAACAAAAGCTCTAGAGTAATTTAAATGGCCATAACTTTTGACTCGGGTGTATGAGTGAGGCCGATGATACATCGAGACCATCGAAATTGAACAGCAGAAGCTCTCGAGTAATTAAAATGGTCATAACTTTTCACTCGAATGTCCAATTCAGGGGCATAATATATGGAGACACTCGGAATTGAACAAGGAAGCTCTCGGCCAATTCAAACGACCATAACTTTTGACTCGGGTGTATGATTGAGGCCCATGATATATCTAGACGCTCAAAATTAAACAACGGAAGCTCTCGAGTAATTCAAATGGTTAGAACTTTTCGCCTGGATATTCGATTCAGGCGCACAATATATCGAGACAATCAAAATTGAACACGAAAGCTCTCGGTAAATTCAAATGGCTTTAACTGTTGACTCGGGTGTATGATTGAGGCCCATGATATATCGTGACACTCAAAATTGAACAACGGAAGCTCTTGAGTAATTAAAATGGTCATAACTTTTCACTCGGATGTCCAATTCAGGTGCATAAATATATTGAGATAATCAAAAGTGAACACGAAAGCTCTTGGCAAATTCTAACGGCTTTAACTTTTGAGTCGGGTGTATGATTGAGGCACATGTTATATCGAGACGCTCAAAATTGAACAACGGAAGCTCTCTAGTAATTCAAATGGTCATAACTTTTCTCTCAGATGTCCGATTCAGGCTCATAATATATCGAGACAATCAAAATTGAACAAGAAAGGTCTCGGCAAATTCAAACGACGTTAACTTTTGACTCGGGTATATGATTGAGGCCCATGATATATCGAGACGCTTGAAGTTGAACAATGGAAGCTCTCGAACAATTAAAATGGTCATAAATTTTCACTCGGATGTCAATTTCAGGCGCGTAATATATTGAGACCCTCTGAATTGAACAAGGAAGCTCTTGGAAAATTCTAACGGCCATAACTTTTGGCTCGGGTGTATGATTGAGGCCAATGATATATCGGGACAGTTGAAATCGAACAGCGGAAGCTGTCGAGTAATACAAACGGTCATAACATTTGACTCGGATATCCGATTCAGCCACATAATTGTCATACCCTAATTTCGTCCAGGGACCATCATTTGCGAGGATGTGAAGACCAATTCCGAACACTTGGGACCTGTCCCCATGTAATCCATGAAGTTCCGAGGCATTCCAGAAAAGGAACGATAAAGAACGCAAAAAAATGGGGGTGTATTTAGCAAAGTAGGGTGTTAATGTACTATAATTTTGTCTGTGGACCATTTTTTATCACTCCGGAACACTTAACACCCATCGCCCTGGAATTCGTAAAGTTTCGGGAGGTTTCGGATAGAAATGAGCAGAAAAGCACAAAGGGGGTGTATTTAGTAAAACTAGGTGTGCAAATAGAAATTTTTAAATCTACGCCCTTCCAGAACATTTTGTGAGCTGTGTTGCTTAAAGAGGAAGCAACCTAGCTCGCTTGGGCGAGCTAGGTGGCAACCTCCTCCCCCATTTTATGGAAAAATGGCTTCTGGGACTTCCATAATGCATTCGTAAAATTTCTGAAAACCTTGGATAAGCATATTTCACATCATATTGGTGAAAGGGAAGAGAAAAAAGTGGAAAATCAAGTTCAAAACGCTTGCGTAAGGCTTTCGTAACTTCTCCGTAAAGTGCAAAAAAGGGGGGTGAACGTAATAATTTGGGGGGTGCATCAGGAAACTTCCTGAGGAAGCCACCTGCTCGCCTGTAAATGCTTTCGTAACTTCTCCGACGTTTTTCCGATATAATTTCCCTTCCATCGGTCTTATTTCCGTTATGTTCTCATGAAACTCTGTAAATGCTTTAAGCGTGTTGTAATATATGCATTGTTCATTTGATGCACACAAACACTAATAACACCTTTTGGCACACACGGTGAGTTGAAAAAGGGCCCTATACCCGAGTCTATGGGAACTTAGGAAGTGGAGGTGAATCTGTGGTCATGCTAAGTCTCTGACTTGCTTGATGATAGTGAAACCTCATCTAGAGTTTTTTTCTTTAATGATGTATAGTCGATGGTAGTTCCTACCGCCACAATATTTTTATTAAAGGGAATGATACCTCTAGAAACCATCAAGAGAGATATGACTACCTCGGGAATTGTTACTAAAAACCTCTAGTTCCTCCCGTTTAGGTACCCAAAATAGGGGCACGAAGCGAACACGCTACATGTTGTTATTTTCTTTAGAACACTATCATGCATAAAAATGTCATGTGCATATCTGCTGCATGTTTTAACTGAGAATGTTACCTTGATTGTTGCGTCTCGACCGCGATGCAAACCCTCGCGCTTTTTGTCGTGTTGTGTCATTACGCTTGCATTGTATGTTTAGTCCCGTCATTTTGTCACAGGAAATCGAAAGGTCCGTATCACCTTTTTATGTACCTACATGGGGCACTGTGCTGCCCAAATGTTGTGGTTAAAAAGAGACAATCTTCCAGCCTCTCGTGTCCGTAATATGCATTGGTGTCATGCATCACATAAACATTTCTTCATGCATTCATCCATTTTCTCCCATGGCATATGTCAGAGTGTTGATTCACACAAGACCTTTCCATTCTAGCAAAGCATGGGATCAAGTCAAACGCCTCTGCTCAAGAAAAGGTTCTACCAAGTCAAGATCAAGAACCTAGAGGTCACCAGTTTACAAGAATTAGGGGGGATTGATGGGGCAGCTCCAGTGGAAAGCCTTCCGCAAAGCTTACGGTAAGATCTGGGACTTGGCTACGATAGAAGTCTCTACAAAGGAAATCGCTTCCCTCACCCAGTATTATGACCAATCCTTGAGATGTTATACCTTCAAAGATTTCCAGCTAGTGTCGATTGTAGAAGAGTTCGAAGAAATTCTCGGATGCCCTCTGGAAGGGAGGAAGCCTTATCTCTTCTTCGGGTTCTACCCCTCTATGCCTAGAATTGCCAAAGCAGTCAGGATTTCGGCATAGGAATTAGACCGGGTGAAGCAAAATAGAAATGGAGTGATCGATATACCAAGAAAGTATCTAGAAGAAAGAGCAAGGGCCTTGGCAGGTCAAAACAAGTGGCTTCTATTCATTGATATCCTGGCACGGTTAATCTTCGGAGTGGTCCTCTTTCCAAACGTGGATGGTTTGGTGGACCTAGCAGAAATCGATGCTTTCCTCGCCTTCCACCACAACAAGGAAAGCCCGGTCGTCGCCATTTTGACCGACATATATGACACATTCGACCAAAGGTGTGAAAAGAGTAACACAAGAATTGTTTGTTGCACGATGGCCCTCTATGTATGGTTGGTTTCGCACCTTTTCTGCCAAGATGCGAGACACACCTGCCCATTGCAAAGTCACCGTTCGTGCGCCGAAAAGAGGGAAGCGAATTGGGACCAGCTCTTGGTAAACATAGAAGGGGCGTTGATCAACTGGTTCCCTCGTTGGAAGGAAAGAAGATCGGGAATCCTATTTTCATGCGGAGGATTTCCAAATGTTCCCTTGATGGAAACGAGGGGTTGTATCAACTATAATCCCGTCCTCGCGATAAGATAGCTTGGCTACCCCATGAGGGGGGCGCCGTCGGTGGAGAGCCTCACACCTTTCATCACACGGGGTTTCAGTGACCCCAACGCAAGGGTGCTTCAAAGAGTCCGCAAGGCGTGGGAAGTGGTGGAGAGAAAAGACAGAGAACTTAGGGGAAGTAGCAACAGGACCATCGGCGGCTATCATAGGTGGTTAAGAGCCTACACACAAGGTCTGGATTGGCTCCCGAAGCTAAGAGCCGCTAAAGAGGAGGAGGTTGAAGCCTCGAAAGAAAGAGAGGAGGTGCAAGCCCTCAAAGCGGAGCTCGAGAAAGCCCAAGCGATCAAGGAAAAATTCAAGACAACAGCCGTCAAAATCCGAAGGGAGAATGACGAATTGAGGGACATCAACACAGCCACTGCTAAAGCCTTGGAGCAAGAACCCAAGAGGGCCTGGAAGGAAGAACACAGCCGAAATAAGTTCCGAGGAGCTTTGTGGGGCAGCAACAACGAGCTTAAACTCCAGAGAGAAGAAAGAAACCAGTCATGAGTGGAAGGCATGATTCTAAAAGACGAATTGAGGACTTGTCTGAGGTCCAAGAGGAGTTTGTCTCAACAACTGAGAGAGACCGAGGCAAACATGTTAGCCATCATCGACAAGTACAAAGAGGAACTGGAGTTGGCAATGGCCCACGAGCATAAGGTGGTGGATGAGTACGCCCAAGTGTACGCGGAAAAGGAGGCAAGGGGAAGGGTGATCGACTCATTACACCGAGAAGCAACAGTGTGGATGGATCGATTCGCCCTTACTTTGAACGGGAGTCAAGATCTTCCCCTTATTACTAGCAAAGGCCAAGGCGACGACAGACGTGTACTCAGCCCCCGAGGAAATTCATGGACTCCTCAACTATTGTCAACACATGATAGACTTAATGGCCCATATAATTAGGAGCCGCTGAGGCGTTTTGGTACTATCGCTCTGATCTTGGCTAGTTAACGCCTTCTTCTCTCTAAATAAAAGCGAATTTTATCCCATGAGTTTGCTCAAATGACCAGTGTGAATCCAATGCTCTGACATTTTATCTCTAGCATGCATTCATATTTGAATTCCTCGTTGCATACTCACCACATTCTGTTTTTCTAGACCGAACATCATAACTAAACACGCTCCATGACATCCCTATCAAACCTGTTCCAAGTCTAGGGCTATGAGTGACGTAGAGGAGGTGCAAGAATAGATAAAAGCCGACATATCAGCCTTGAAAGATCAAATGGCTTCCATGATGGAAGCTATGCTAGGAATGGAGAGGTTAGTAGAGAGTAATGCGGCTACAGCTGCCACTGCCAGTATCCCCATTGAAGCGGATCCGGTCCTTCAGCCTACACCATGTCTGGTGCATCATCTCGCCTCGGGCCTGGGGGGAGGAGTGAGGGGCATGGTAGGGCATGCTAACGACCCGGGTCTGGGGTACAGCCGAAATGCCTACGGCTTATCCCCCAACTTCACACCTGCCATGCATGGTAACATAAATCATGCCACTCCGGCTACTTTTAAAGGGCAACCCCCCGGGTGTGCACACGAGGGTCCTCAAGAGCGCGCCCACGGAGACATTGACAACTGCCCCTATTTGACCATCGAGGGACCAGCGCTTGAAGCACTGCCTCAGCCCAACATCGCGGGAGTCTCTCAACATCGCCCAATCCGGCCATTACTCTATCTCGTCAAAGAGAGGATAAGAGCTGTCAAAGGATTTAGCAATTGTCCTTTCACCGATATGGCGGATCCCCCTCCAGATAGGACGCAACTGCAAGGCATGTGCAAAGGAGAGCATGAATCTTTCAGAGGGTACACCCAAAGGTGGAAGGATATGGCTGCTCTAGTGACGCCTCTAATGATGGAGAAAGAGTTGGTAGAAATGATAGTAGACACATTGCCAGTATCCTACTATGAGAAAATGATGGGTTACATGCCTTCAAGCTTCACCGATTTAGTGGTCATCGGCGAAAGGATCGAAGTGGGTCTAGGAATTGGCAAATTTAATTGTCTCACATTGACAAGTAAAGAGCCTGGGGCAAACAGAAAGAAAAAGAGGGGGAAAGGAACCCGTGTTCTGACTACCATTCCTACCTGGCCAAATTTCCTACCTACTCAACAGTGTCCTTACTCTGCCGATATCGGCCCTTCTCGTTACCCACCACCCAATCAGCCACGAAGCCTGCCTGCCACACGACCAATGCGAAGCACCACCTTTAGCGCAAACCAAAACACCGACCAAGGCAGGGATTTTGCAAAAAAGAAACGAGGCAAGGAATTCACACCAATTCCTGTGACCTATGCTAACTTACTCCCGTATCTACTCCATAAGTCAATGGTAGCCATAACCCCAACCAAGGTTCCTCAACCTCCATTTTATCAAGGATACGACCCAAATGCAACATGTGCTTATCATGTAGGAGCACCAGGGCATTCCATATAGCATTGTAAGGCCCTGAAACACAAGGTGCAAAATCTGATTGATGTAGGTTGGCTGAAATTCGAGGAGAATTGCTCGTGAATCTTGACATTGGCAAAGCGATGCTGCACACGGGGCAATTTGAAGTTTTTTGTTAGATGTCTCTAACGACTCATTAGGATTTTCAAGTTTATACCATTATTGTAAACCACAGTTACAAAGCTAATATGGATAAATTTGGCACCCTTGTCTCTCTGATCCTCTCATAATTACGTCTTGCTTATTTGGCTTCTGCTGGAATGTGAATGTAAGCCATTGGATTGTTTGCTCAAATGACCTGCACCCCTAAGTTTTCCAATAAAAAATCACTCGTTTGGGGGGGGGGGGGGGAGGGACGCTCTGTTATAAAGGGATGTCCTTCAGGCTCAAGAATGTTGGGGCAACCTATCAACGGGCAATGGTAGCCTTGTTCCACGATATGATGCATCGAGAAATCGAAGTCTACGTAGACGACATGATCGCCAAGTCCAAGACTAAAGAGGGGCATCTCGTCAACATACAGAAGTTGTTTGAGAGATTACGAAAGTACCAGTTAAGGTTGAACCCTGCCAAGTGTACTTTCAGGGTCAAGTCGGGAAAATTGTTGGGCTTCGTCGTAAGTCAAAAGGGGATAGAGGTTGACTCCGATAAAGTGAAACCCATCCTTGAAATGCCGGAGCCGCGTGCCGATAAACAAGTCCGAGGTTTCTTGGGGCGTCTGAACTACATCGCGAGGTTTATATCACAGTTCACGGCTACCTACGAGTTGCTCTTCAAGCTCTTGCGCAAAGATCAGTCGGTTCGTTGGAACAACGATTGCCAGGAGGCGTTTGGAAGGATCAAATAGTGCCTCATGAACCCCCGGTACCTATGCCACCGGTGGCTAGGAGACCTCTCTTCCTCTACATGACATTTTTGGATGAGTCAATGGGGTGCATGCTGGGGCAGCACAACAACCTCAGAAAGATAGAACAGTCCGTCTATTACCCGAGTAAGAAATTCACGACCGGTGAGATGAACTACTCCCTTTTGGAAAGAACATCTTGCGCCTTGGTATGGGCGTCCCATCGTCCGAGACAGTACATGCCGAGCCATACCACCTAGCTGGTATCCAAGATGGACTCGGTCGAGTACATCTTTGAAAAGCTTGCCCTCGTAGGACGGATCGCTCGATGGCAGGTGTTGCTATCCGAGTTTGACATCGTCTATGTCACCCAAAACGCAATAAAAGGAAGTGCCTTGGCAAACTATCTGGCCCAACGGGCCCTCAATGATTACCAACCTGTGCATCCTGGGTTCCCGGATGAGGACATCATGGCCTTATTCGAGGGAAAGATAGAAGATGATGACAAGGACAAGTGGGCCGGAGCATCCAACGCCCTAGGCCACGGGGTTGGAGTAGCCTTGGTCTCTCCTGACAATCAGCGCATACCCTTCACGGCCAGACTGGGTTTCAACTGCACCAACAATATGGCCGAATATGAAGCATGTGCCCTTAGGATCCAAGCAGCCATTGACTTCAAACGTCAAGCTGCTCAAGGTGTACGGAGACTCAGCTTTGGTAATTCACCAACTGAGAGGGGAATGGGAGACTAGGGATCATAAGTTGATACCCTACCATGCTTACATAAAGAAATTAGTCGATTTATTCGATGATGTCTCCTTCCACCAAGTTCCCTGAGAGGAAAACCAAATGGCTGATGCGCTTGCCACTCTTGCATCCATGTTCTAGCTGACTCCACACGAAGATTTGCCATACATTGAGTTCAGGTGCCGCGGCAAGCCCACGCATTGCTATCTGATAAAGGAAGAGAGAGATGGTAAACCGTGTGTCATACCCTAATTTCGTCCACGAGTACTTGCGGTCGGTCCTTGAACCTTGTTTGCTCCCTTCGGAACCCTCGAAACAAGCATTGTTGCGTAATCCGTAAAGTTTCGCAACATTCCAGAAGGAAAAACAGGTGTCGTTGCGTAATCTGTAAAGTTCCACAACGTTTCGGAAAGAAATCGGCAAAAAAACACAAAAAAGAGGGGTGTATTTAGTAAAATGGGGGTGCAAATAGCAATTTCAAATCTAGGCCCATCTAGAGGATTCTGGACCTTTTCTTTCTTCCTGGCTAAGCAACTTCACGTTTTGTTGAAAAATGGTTTCTAGGACTTCCGTAATGCTTCCGTAAAATTTTCGAAAACCTTAGGTAAGCACATTTCACTTAATATTGGTGAAAGGGAAGATAAAAAAGAGGAAAATCAAGTCCTATATGCTTTCATAAGACTTCCGTAACTTTTATGTAAAATACGAAAGAGGGGGGTGAACTTATCAAGATGGGAGGTGCAAATAGCAGTTATCCAATTTTCAAATCTAGGCCCTTCCAGAACATTTTGGAAGTGGGGTGGCTTATGGAGGAAGCAACCTAGCTCGCCGAGGCGAGCTGGGCGGCAACCTCCTCTCCCTTTTCCTATAAATAGGCGAATGTGGGTGCTTCCAAAGGGTCCCTAACCCCCTTGGCTATGCATTTCAGCTGTTTTGGGTGAAAAAAATTGTTTCTGTGAAGAAAATCCAAGCCGAGGTGCTTCCATAATGCTTCCAAGACGTTTCCGTGAGCAATTTCGTGAAGATTTTTCGTCGTTCTTCACTATTCTTCATCCGTTCTTCGTTTGTTCTTCGACCAGTAAGTTTTTGAATCCGAGACTTTCAATTCATTTCTTATTTTGTTGGCTTTCATCTTTATTTCGTTCACTTTCGGTTTTCTTTTCTTCCATTTTTAACGAGCTTTAACCGATCGTTTAAGCCGTTATCTCGCCTAATAAGTGATAAAATGAATTTCAACCGATCATTTGCATTATAATCTCGTTTAATCACTGTTAAAGCAAAATCTAACCGATCGTTCACACCGTAACCATGGTTAAACCAAAAAAAGGCAAAATAATAATAAACTAATCAAAATATCTTGAAAAAATAATAATAAAATAATCAAAATATCTTTGAATAAAATAAACAAAAAAAATCAATCGGACATTTTTTTTTGGAATTTTCCTTGAATAGATTGACTAATAATCAAAGTGAAACTAAAGCTAAAATCAACTCACAAATCAAGCTTTGTCCGCAAAAATCACTAAAAATCGTTTTAAGGTCCAACGCCTTAAACGATCCTTTTTGCTTTTATTGGTTAACATGAACCATTCAAAAGCATAACATTAACACGTAACTTTACCGCTATTGCAAGAACTACGTAGGTCTGATTTCCTCGTCACAATTGAGGATACGTAGGAGCAAAAGCCCCGCTTTTGTCGACCACCCCAAGAGATCGTTAATGGTCCAACGCCTTAACGTTTCTCTCCTTTGAAAACCAAGAGATCGTTAATGGTCCAACGCCTTAACGTTTCTCTCCTTTCCAAAAATCAAAAGATCGTTTAATGGTCGAACGCCTTAAACAACTTTTGTTCGGTTAAAATATATCTTGCGAAAAAAGATAAAAACAACTTAACCAACGTTTAGTTCTGAAAGAACTACGTAGGTCTGATTTCCTCATCGCAATTGAGGATATGTAGGAGCGAGGGAAACACCCTTGTCGACCACAAAAAGATAAAAAATACAAAAGACCCATAAAAAACATAAAAACATAAAAAAGCAAAAATGAAACAAATTGAAGACATGATATTGCACATTTGATAAAAGGTTGTCATCCCTTGTGAAGGATGTGTGGGGTGCTAATACCTTCCCCATGTGTAAAAACAACTCCCGAACCTTTCACGATTAAAGTTCGTAGATGACACCTTTCTGGTTTTTCTTACGTTTTCCTCGAATAAACGTTGGTGGCAATTTCGCACATTTTCCTTTCTTGGAAGATGCACCCGTGAGCCCTCGCGTCACCCTCCCGCCGAAGGGTAGGTTGCGACACCGTGGTATTTCAACATGAAGCGATATGTCGAAAACAAGGAATACCCACCAGGGGCTTTCGACAATGACAAGAGAATGTTAGGAAGATTGGCAGCTGTTTTCTTTTGGGAACATGCTGTACAAAAGAAACCATGACATGATTTTACTCTGATGCGCGGATGCTAAGGAGGCTGAGCGGATGCTAGTGGAAGTCCACGAGGGTTCCTTTAGAACACACGCTAACCGGCACGCCATGGCTAGAAAGATCCTGAGGGCAGGTTATTATTGGCTCATCATGGAGAGCGATTGTTGCATCCACGTGAGAAAGTGCCATAAGTGTCAGATGTTTGTAGACAACGTCAACATTCCTCCCTTGCCTTTGAACGTCCTGGCAGCGCCGTGCCCCCCCCCCCCCATGTGGGGAATAGACGTGATCAGGGCCATTGAGCCCAAAGCTTCAAACGAGCATCACTTCATCTTGGTTGCAATCGACTACTATACCAAAATACTCCAGCGTCACGAGGAGTATGGTAGTTAGGTTCATCAAAAGGGAGATAATTTGTCGGTATGGATTGCCAAGGAAGATTATCACAGGCAATAGCACCAATCTGAATAACAAAATGATGAAGGAAATGTGTGAGGAGTTCATGATCCAGCACCACAATTCCACGCCTTACAGGCCTGAGATGAATGGGGCAATAGAAGTGGCCAACAAGAATGTCAAGAAGGTTATTCAGAAAATGACCGTGTCATATGAGGATTGGCACAAAATGATCCCTTTCACACTGCATGGTTATCAAACATCAATATGCATGTCAGCCGGGGCAACGCCATTTTTGTTGGTGTACGGAATGGAAGCTGTGCTGCTATTTGAGGTGGAGGTCCCTTCCTTGAGGATCCTAGCGGAGTCCGTATTGAAAGAATTGGAGTGGGCCCAAGCACGCTTTGACCAACTCAACCTTATAGAGGGCCAGCAGCTGACGGCTATGAGCCATGGGCGCCTCTACTAGAGATGGGTAAAGAATGCTTTCAACTAGAAGGTGCGCCCGCGCAAGTTCAACAAGGGAGACCTGGCGCTGAAGAAGGTGTCCCAGGCCCTAAAGGACAATAGGAGGAAGTGGGCTCCCAACTATGAAGGGTCGTTTGTCGTAAAGAAAGTTTTTCGGAGGAGCCCTGGTGCTCGCCAACATGGATGACACCGAGTCGCTCTCACCTGTGAACGCTAATGTCGTCAAGCGATACTACGCTTGACACTTGGGGCAATTAGGAGAATTGTCGCATGCTTGTTTTTATGTTTTTCCCCAAAGTTTCTTGTCCTTCGTAAACTCTGGTCACAAACATCTAATAAACGTCGAATTGATGAGTCATTTTCCAACCCTTACGTTGTTGAGTCACATATTCTCTTGATAATCCGGGTCCTTTCACTCAGATCCCTAGGGGTGCCGCGAGCGTTTAATTAAAATTGAACATAACAAACTTTGTTTGACATTGTTGCATTTTAACTGCTCATGCATACGCATGCCCATGCATATTTTTTGAATCGAAGGACAGGAAAAATTTGTTTCGTGCGAAGGTCAATGTCATGCCAAATGGAAGAACAAGGGTAAGTAGAAGCGTAGTCATGTTTTACTGCGTGGTGCCATTTCATGTCTTTAGGGAGTTAGGGATGTGTACGAGAAGAAGTCGGGCCCGCGATCAACAAATCATAATCCTACATCCGGCTCAAGACGTTAAAGAAGAACTACTGGGAGGCAGCCTAGCCACCCC
>NC_016090.4:12699743-12703881 GCF_000004515.6 Glycine max | reverse complement strand
CTCCCCCCCCCCCCCCCCGATCTTGGAGGAGAGCCAACTGTGTGAGCACAGCCAGAGGAGGAGGCAGGTCTCCGGCTTTCATGAGGAGGCTATTGCACGACTACTAGGTATATCGGGGTAAGATTTCGTCCAGACCATTGCAGGAAGACGAGTGTGGGTCATGCGCACCAACATGACTACTCTTACCCAGATATGGATGACGTTGCTACTTAGCAACATTCTGCCCAGCAACCATGATCGAGGCCATACCCGAATCAAATAAACATTAAAAATGCAGTATCTAGGAAGTGATCCTAGGTCGTCTCCCAACGAGCAATGGTCAACCAAACATTCATAACAGATAGTAATAAAACAGTAACGAATTGGGGGGGGGGTGTTTGTTTTTGTAAATTAAACCGCAAGCAAATTTGAATTAAAGAAATAACAGGATTAAAACATGTTGTTTCCCCTTGATTCACAAGCAAGTATCTTATCCTAGGTTACGAGGATTTATCCCTAATCAGTTCAACCACTTAATCCAACCCTAAATTAAATTACTAAGCGAAAATTAACATAAGGCTGTCATTATGTGATTAAGCAACACATACACCAATTAATCATGAACGAAACTGATCATTAAGCATGAACGTAAATTAAGCGCAGAGACAATTAATCAAGCACTAAGCATGCATGGATTAATAGCAACAAATACAGAACAATTGGTGAAGAGGAAAAACTGATCAGAATTCAATAGTAATAACAAAACCTCAAAGAGAGTTGTGCTTGATCCTCAAGAGAAAACAACGTTGGAGACTTAGCCTTGCATTAATCAGCAGAAAACGAAATTTCAATTGGAAGCAGAAAACGAAATTGTAGATTGAAGCAGAAACGAAATTGCAGAAAATGAATTTTATTCTACGTGAACAATGCGCTTGAACAGTAAAAACTGGAATTGCAAAACCCTAAAATTATTATCCTCCCACAACTCCCTCTAAACTAAAACCCTGGTGCTGTTATATAGGTCCTCAGCCCCAAAGCTTACAAATCTCTTTTAAGTCCAAGCCCATAAATGAAATAAAATAAAATTTGGACAAGATAAGATAAGATTGAATGAAATAAAATCTGGATGTAAAATTTGGATAAGATAAGATTTGATAAAATAAAATTGTCTACTCTCTTCAAGTCCAAGCCCAATTCCGGATTCAAGCTCAATTGCTTATAATTCTCCTGAAATTAAATTAAAAACACAAAATTAGTCAAGTAGGCCCAAATGATAAAACTGCATAATTAATTTGACAATTAAGGCTAATCAGTAATTAAAATGGTGACAAAAAGGGTTAAGAAATAGGAGAAAATAATGACACATCAAATCCCCCCACACTTAGCCTTTTGCACTCCTGGGAAAAATTAAAAAGCAAAGCAAGGAACAAATCCAGAGACATTAAAGAGAAACAAACAATTACATATTTCTCAATGAATCTCAAGGAATGAAAGGAATGGGCAACATCCAACACGTAGAGAGTTAAAGAATCAAGACAGTCATGAAAATCATCCAAGCATCTCAAACATGGCAAGATAGTCAATCAGCTCAAGAATGAAAAGTGATAAAACCTCATAAGATATGCACTCTATCTCTCAAGTGTCTAGGCTACTGTTTACTCTTAGAGCACCCATGAAAACAAACACCACATAGACTTGGCAAGACTTTAAAATCGACAACCACACCACAAACACATGCACATGAGGATGAAAAGGTCTTTTAAGGTTTAATGGGGCCAAAGATAAGGTAGAGGAAAGTATGGGATAAGTAGCTAAAACCCAAAGGAATAGAGGAGCAATGGGGAATAAGTGGGAACTAAGAAAGACTAGTAAACCCCAAAACCAAAATTAAAAATTAAGCTTAAAAAGTAAACCCAAAACAAAATCAAACAAGTCCTCAAACACATCTAAGTCTTCAAACCAAGACCTCATTTATTCAACTTCATTCTTTTTCTGTTTTCTTTTTTTTCGTTTTTTTTAACGTGAACAGTAGCATTTGAAAGCATTTGAAAATAAAGCAACAATTAGGTAATATATGTATATACATCAAGCATGGCCAAAATACATCATCTAGCATGGCCAACAAAAACATATCATCCAATGAAACATACCCCCCCACACTTATTCCAAAAAACAATTCCAAAGCTCCAAAATTCCTTAAGGGTAGGGTGAGATCATGGTTTTTCACTTAAGGCTTGTAATGAGCTTCAAAACAAAGAAAGGGGAACATAGGCTCAAAGGGGCTATCAAAGGAATTAATTCAAGGTAGGCTCATTTGGCTAGAGGCTTATAAGAACAAAATGCCTAAATCATCTCCCAACATGCATGTGAAGCAAGAAGTATCAACAAGAGTCAAGCCAAGGCTATTGTGCAAGCAATCAATGGGGCAAAACACACCGAATAAAATAGATGATGATGGCTCAAATTCTCACCAAGGGTAAATCTATCACTTTCAATTCGAACTTTCAAAAATAACTTGACATGTAGAGAAAAACAAGGATTTCAATTCACAAAATGCCAAGAAACTCCTATTTCAAAAAAAAAATTACCCATTACCTGTACATAACCTATAATTCAAAGAGAAACATGCAATGTTTTGTACACAAAACATAAAACCAAAATAACAAAATTATAAAACCAAAATAACAAAATTAACCTAGAAAACCCCAAATAAAGAAAAAAAAACAAAATTAACCTAGAAAACCCCAAATAAAGAACAATCTCCCCCCTCACACTTAAACAACACATTGTGCTCAATGTAGCACAATCATAAGATCAAGAGCAATCAAAACAATCAATAAATGTGGACAAGTGCAATAAAAGTAAAGAAGGAGACAGAAAAAGAAAACTCCCTATGTCATGGCGGAAGAGAAGTAGGGTGAAGTAAGGAGGTCTCCTCCACCACTACATCCACTAAGGAGGGATTTGTGACGAATGGTTTCAGCCGGTGTCCATTGACCTTAAAGCTCTTATCTGTGGATTCACTTTTGATCTCAACTGTACCATAAGGAAAAACATTAGTCACCACAAAAGGACCAATCCACTTTGACCTCAACTTACCACTCATGAGTCCGAGCCTAGAGTTATACAATAAAACTTTCTGTCCAACCACGAAGTCCTTCTTAGCTATCAAGCTGTCATGGAACTTCTTGGTCTTTTCTTTGTAGAATTTGGAATTCTCATAGGCTTCTAAATGGATCTCATCTAGCTCACTTAGTTGCAATTTCCTTTCTTCTCCAGCCTGATCAATAGAGAAGTTACAGGTCTTTATAGCCCAGTAGGCTTTGTGCTCTATCTCTACAGGAAGATGACATGTCTTGCCAAAGAAAACCCGATAAGGAGACATTCCTATGGGTGCTTTGTAGGCAGTCCTATGCGCCCAAAGAGCATCATCCAGCCTGGTGCTCCAATCTTTTTTGTTCGGTAGCACAATCTTCTCCAAGATCCTTTTTATCTCCCTGTTTGAAATCTCAGCCTGCCCATTAGTTTGGGGGTGGTAAGGTGTGGAAATTTTGTGCACGACCCCATACTTTCTGAGCAAGGCATACATGGATCAAACATCTCACAGAACAACATGGGTTGTTGAGGCATTTGTTGTCTCCATGAAAGTGAGTCGCCTGCTCTCTGACAAGGCTCACAAGTGCTACAGATTCTCCACGCATCCTTGAAGATGGTGGGCCAATAGAAATCGCAGTCAAGCACCCTTTGAGCTATCCTCTGTATGCCAAGATGGCCACCTGGTGAGGAAGAATGACAGAATTGCAGGACTGGGTCAATCTCATGGTCTGGAATGCATCTCCTAATAACCTAGTCACTGCACAACTTCCACAAATAGGGGTCATCCCAAATATAATTCTTAGCATCACTCTTAATTTTATCATTTTGAGCTCTAGATGCTAAGGGAGGAAAAATAGAAGCAACCAAATAATTCACAATATTAGCAAACCAAGGAGTGGGGAAGGAATAAGAAATACTATACAGAATGTACAAATGGTCATCCGGAAAATCATCCTGAATGGGTGAATCCAATCTGAGTAGGATTGAGCATGTGTCTGAGGACTCACGCATTCGGGATGATTTTCCGGATGACCATTTCTACATTCTGTATAGTATTTCTGTG
>NC_016090.4:12674659-12699643 GCF_000004515.6 Glycine max | reverse complement strand
AACTCCTTTTGTTGTTCTCGAAAATCTCTCGAGCAATTTCATGTTTAAGTCACATATATATAGACCATTGGTGGTCATGAGTAAAGCCTTTGAAAAGTTGTGACTCTTGAAATTATTTTTCTGAAAATCCTGTCTGGTAATCGATTACAGTAATTGTGTAATCGATTACAGCTTTTAAAATTTGAATTAAAATGTTTACTAACTGCTGGTAATCGATTACCAAAATTGTGTAATCGATTACACAGTCTAAAATTTCGAATTCAAATTTTTATAGCTGTTATAAAACGTATTTGGCCACTGGTAATCGATTACATCCTCTGGTAATCGATTACCAGAGAGTAAAACCTTTGAGAAACACTTTTTATTTTAAATCACTTGGCCAAACCTTTGCTAATTCAATTAGGAATTCCCTTCCTAATATTCTAGTGATCATCTTGATGTTGTGACTTGTAATCTTGAAGTATTGTCTTGAATTTTAATCTTGAAAAGACCATTTGCATCAATTGCAACACATCATCATGATCATCATCAAAGCATCAAAGCCAATTGCATCTACAATCTCCCCCTTTTTGATGATGACAATACAATACCTGAAATCAAGATTCAAGCAAGCAACAAACAATTGTATATAGATAAAATGTACATGCTTTACTCCCCCTATATTTCGGAATTCATGATCACTTGATTTCTAAGTTTGTTAAGCTTTTTCTACAACCTTTTCTCCCCCTTTGGCAACATCAAAAAGCCAAAAAACTCGGAAACCAACACAGATATGACAAAGGAGTAGAAAAATATATAAATATCAGAGTATAAAACACAAGAAGCCAAACTCACAAAGAAGAAATAATCAAACCAGAATCCAAATAACTAAAAATGTCAACAACCACAAAACATCCAAGACTGAAATTTAAAAACCACAAGATAAATAAGCAAAGTACTTAGCATAATAATGTAAATTCTAAGAAACTAAAAGCCAAAATACACGGCTTATAAAAGATAAATAATCAGAAACTAAAATCTAAGAAGACGGAGGTGGTGGTGGAAGATCGAAACTCTGACGAATGTATCTGACATCCTCTTCAAGCTGTGTAAGATGAATGTCCATACCGGCAAAGCGTGAATCTAACGAGTCGAAGCGGTCACCAACATAAGAACGAAGACCCCGTAATTCGGAGAGGACTTCATTCATGAGTGCGGAATCTTCACGTTGAGGGGGAGGTGAAGGAGTACGTTCATCTTGAGGAGGGAGGGCATCCTTCTTCAGCCATTGTCCATTCCGATCTTTACGATACCCAAAGGAGGTCACTGCACCAACACCAATGGCAAAGGAACGCTTGACTTGAACAAAGGGTTCATCATCAAGCGGAATTTGAAAATGACGCAAAAACAGAGTAATCAAATGTGGATAAGGAAGAGGTGCATTGGCCCGTAATGCCTTATGCATTCGGTACCGAACCAAATGGGCCCAGTCGATCTGACGACCGGTTAGAAAAGCCCACATAAGAATCAAATCCTCCTCAGAGGCTTGTGCTAAATTTGAAGACCGAGGAAGCAAAATTCTAACAATGATATAATGCATGATGCGATTATCAAAAGTTAATGACCCGGCCAACAATCTACCGGTCATTTCAGCTTGATCATTGCAGACCATGCGACGAGCATCATGACTCGAATAATCGAATTTCCAGTCATCAACAATGGTGCCCTCAAAAGGTGCACCTTGACTGGGTAAATGAGTCAAAGAAAAGAAAAGTGACTGATCAATGACCATAGAAGTACCATGCACCTCAGACATAATAATACCATCCTGAATTTTTAAATTGCAGTAGAAGACCTTTACAAGTTCAGGATAATACGGCAATTTTAATGACATGAAATCAACAAGACCAGAGTTTTGAAACACTTGATAGCAATCAAACGTTTCATCATTAAAGAACTCTACGTCTAGGTACTTAGGGTCTAAGATTATTCTAGAAGAAAACTGAGAAAGGTACCGTAGACGTTGATCATCGGATGAAAACAGTGTTGATGATCTTGGAGATGACAAAGAAGGAGGAATAGGTGCTATGGGTGCTCCGGATGGGCCGTGACGGCGATGGGCAGCAGCGGTAGCGGTGGAGGATGATCCCTTTCTCTTCTTTGATGACTCTGCCATTTGATGAAGTTTTTCTGGATTTTGATCGGTGGAAGTGAAAGAGGAGTGAAAAAGAGGAAGATTGGGCTTTACGGGACGTGATTTGGTGAAGAATTGAGTGAGAATCTAAGGTTTGAAGTTCTAGGTATGGAGGAAAACGTGGAGGATGCTTTGGCTGCGCAGCAGCTCTGATTTCGTGAGTATTTATAGAAGATGACGCATTGTAATCGATTACAGGTATTGGTAATCGATTACAGGCCCAATAAGCCCTCTTGTAATCGATTACAGGATGTTGTAATCGATTACAGGCTGCCTGTTCATGTGTAATCGATTACAATGGATGGTAATCGATTACCAGAGCCTATCCTAGGCTAGTTTCTAAGAGAATATCTATATTTATGCTCAAATACATCCTATATGACTAATTTTCACTACTAATACACTAAATTCAATCATTCAATTACTATATACACAAGAAATCATAAATTCTATCATAAAAACAAGAATTCAAACAAGATCAAACAAAATAATCTACAATCAAAAGGTAAAAGTAAATCAACCAATCAATCAACCAATCAATCCCTATTTTTCTAAATCTCTTACATCTAAGAGACCTAATTCTCTTCTAATAGAGAAAAACACTTCCTTGGGGAGAGGTTTAGTGAAAATATCAGCAAGTTGATTCTTAGTATCAACAAATTCTAATACACAATCTCCCTTTAGGACATGATCTCTAAGAAAGTGGTGTCTAATCTCTATATGTTTAGTTCTTGAATGTTGAACTGGGTTTTTGGATAGATTTATGGCACTAGTATTATCACACTTAATAGGTATGCGATCAAGAATGATGCCATAGTCAGATAATTGTTGCTTCATCCATAAAATTTGTGCACAACAACTACCGGCAGAGATATACTCCGCTTCAGCAGTAGATAAAGCAACACTGTTTTGTTTCTTACTATGCCATGAGACAAGAGCCGATCCAATAAATTGACAAGTTCCACTTGTACTTTTTCTATCAGTTTTAGATCCGGCAAAATCAGAATCAGAATATCCTATTAAGTTACATGTTGAATTCTTAGGATACCATAATCCTAAATTGATTGTTCCTAATAGATATCTCATGATTCTCTTTACTGCACTTAGATGTGATTGTTTGGGGTTGGATTGAAACCTAGCACACATGCATACACTAAACATAATATCAGGTCTACTAGCAGATAAATAAAGAAGAGATCCGATCATACCTCGATATTGTTTTATGTCTATAGACTGACCAGATTCATCTTTATCTAAGTAACAATTAGTGCTCATCGGTGTAGACATGTGTTTTGCACTATCCATCCCAAATCTTTTGATCAATTCCTTGCAGTATTTGGATTGATTGATGAATATACCTTCTTGAGTTTGCTTGATTTGTAATCCCAGAAAGTACTTTAGTTCTCCCATCATTGACATTTCAAATTCACTTTGCATATCAAGGGAAAACTCCTTGCACAATGAATCATTAGTGGATCCAAAAATTATATCATCAACATATATTTGAACCAACAAAATATCATTATGCCTTCTCTTTATGAATAATGTGGTATCCACTTTACCTCTGGAGAATTCTTTTTCAAGAAGAAAATTACTTAATCGTTCATACCATGCCCTAGGGGCTTGTTTCAAACCATAAAGAGCCTTTTGTAATTTATAAACATGGTTTGGTTTATCAGAAATTTCAAAACCAGGGGGTTGTTCAACATATACCTCTTCTTGAATTAAGCCATTTAGAAAGGCACTCTTAACATCCATTTGATAAAGTTTAAAGTTCATTATGGATGCATATGCCAAAAGCATTCTAATGGCTTCTAATCTTGCAACAGGAGCATATGTTTCTTCATAGTCTATCCCTCTTCTTGATTATACCCTTTTGCTACTAACCTGGCTTTATTTCTAATAATTATACCATGTTCATCTAATTTATTTCTAAAAACCCATTTTGTTCCAATGACAGGATAATTTTCAGGTTTTTCTACTAATTTCCATACATTGTTTCTTTCAAATTGGTTTAGTTCTTCTTGCATGGCAATGATCCAATTATCATCTACTATGGCTTCTTTTATATTTTTAGGTTCAATCATAGATACAAAAGCCATATTATTGCATAAATCTTTAAGAGAATGTCTAGTTGTTACCCCTTTTGAGATATCACCAATAATGTTATCGAGGGGATGATCTCTTGAAGTTTTCCATTCTCTTGGGAGTACATCATTGGATTTGCCTTCTTCTGGAGGATCTTCATTGTTTCCTTTGTCATTTCCTTTGGAATCTTGTTCATGAATGTTCATATGTTCTAAAGAATCTGCAATGTCATCTAGCATATTCTTTGTTGACAATATAGCATTAGATTCATCAAAGGTAACATGAATGGATTCCTCTATATTCATAGTTCTCTTATTATATATTCTATATGCTTTGCTTTGTAAAGAATATCCAAGAAAAATGCCTTCATCAGATTTTGCATCGAATTTTCCTAGATTATCTTTACCATTATTAAGTACAAAGCACTTGCACCCAAAAACATGTAGATGAGAAATATTAGGTTTTCTACCGTTAAATAACTCATATGGGGTTTTCTTTAAAATAGGTCTTATCAAGGCTCTATTCATGATGTAACATGCAGTATTGACAGCTTCAGCCCAAAAATACTTTGGAAGAGAAGTATCATTTAATAAAGTTCTTGCAATTTCTTCCAATGACCTATTTTTCCTCTCAACAACTCCATTTTGTTGAGGGGTTCTTGATGCAGAAAAATTATGTTCAATACCATGTTCATCACAAAATAATTCAAAATCTTTATTTTCAAATTCACCCCCATGATCACTTCTAATGGATGCAATCTTGAGATTTTTCTTGTTTTGTATGACTTTAGCAAGTTTCCTAAATGCTTGGAATGAATCACTTTTATGTGTAATAAATAATGTCCAAGTATATCTAGAGAAATCATCAACTATAACTAAAGCATAGTAATTTCCTCCAAAACTCATGGTTCTAGATGGACCAAATAGATCCATATGCAATAACTGTAATGGTCGAGTGGTTGAAACAACATTTTTAGATTTGAATGAGACTCTTGTTTGTTTGCCCTTTTGACATGCATCGCATAGTTTATCTTTTTCAAATTTCAATTTAGGCAAACCAACTACTAAATCTTTTGAAATTAATTTATTTAAGTGATCCATGTTTATGTGAGCAATTCTTTTATGCCATAACCATGGATCATCATCTTTACTAAGAAAGCAATGATTGTTTTCTTGTTTTATGCTTAAGTCTATCATGTAAACATTATTGACTCTATGTCCTACATGCTTTATATTAATGTCATGCTTATGTTCTATAAGACATTTCTGAGAATCAAATGATACTAGATAGCCTTTGTCGCATAGTTGACTAACGCTAAGCAGGCTGTGCTTAAGGCCTTCAACAAGTAGAACATTTTCAATGGAGTTTGAAGAATTTGTACCTATTTTACCCACTCCAAGAATTCTACCTTTGTTGTTGTCACCATATGTTACATGCCCGCTTTTCTTTGGAGATATGTGTGTAAAATTTGATGCATCTCCAGTCATATGTTTTGAGCATCCGCTATCTATGTACCACTTCTTTCTCAAAGATACCTGCATAATCAAGTTTTTGACTTAGGTACCCAAATTTTATTGGGTCCTTGCATGTTAGTATAAACTGAGGATCCTTTTGGGACCCATATCATTTTAATGTTACTGTAATTTTTCTTGAAGTAGCAAGTTGATATGCCATGTCCTCTTCTTCCACAGTAAAAACAAGTGATAGAATTAGAATTACATTTTTGTGTGGAAGTGGAAAAGTTTTTATGAACCTTTTGTAGTTTTTCAGATTTATACCCTAGTCCATTTTTATTAGACACATATCTTTGTTTACTTAATATAACATCTAAATTATTTCTACTATATGAAAATTTTGCAAGTGAATTTTTTAACTCTTTAATTTCTTTTACATATTTATCACAACAACTACAAGAATCTGTTATTTTCTTGTCATTAATAGTGGAGATATTAACTTTTTCATTTGTTTTAGAGATTGAGACTTCATTTCTAAGAAGATCTAATTCTTTGTTAAATTTTGAAATTTCATTTTCTAAATTTGAAATTGTTTTCTTTGATGATGAAACTAATTTTGCAAGTTTAATTGATTCTTTATGCAAATCAGCAAATGCATCTTGCAATTCATCAAAAGAAATAGATAAGTTGTTTGAAGATGTTACCTCTTCATCACTTTCGTAACTTTTTGCCATAAGGCAAAGATTTATCTCTTCATTTTCAGAATCTTCAGAGGATTCCAAATCATTTTCATCCCATGTGATGTATGCTTTCTTTAGTTTCTTCTCACTATGATTTTTCTTTTCAGATTTTTCCATCTTTTTCTTGAAGATGGGACAATCAACCCTCAGATGTCCAGGTTGATTGCATTCAAAGCATTTTAGAGTAGAGGATGAATTTTCTGTCCTTCTCTTTGATTTAAAATTTGGTCGCCTCTGATTTCCTCTTACTTTAAGAAATTTGTTGAATCTTTTTACAAAGAGACTTAGATCATCATCATCATCTGCATCATTATCCTGATCACTTTCTTCTTGAATTGAGGATGATGCTTTAAGAGCAATTCCTTTCTTTTTCCTGTCATTTTCTTCATTTTGGTGCAATCTCAATAGTTCCATCTCGTGTTCCTGCAACTTACCAAATAAAGTGGCAAGAGACATGTTAGACAAATCTCTTGATTCAGAAATAGCCGTTACTTTGGGTTGCCATTCTCTACTTAAACATCTTAGCACCTTGTTTATAAGATCTTCATTTTGAAATTCTTTGCCTAAGGCTGCTAGATGATTTACTATATGTGTAAATCTCTTTTGCATACTCTGAATATTTTCATTTGCATTCATTCTAAATAATTCATACTCATGAGTTAGTGCATTTATCCTAGATCTTTTAACATCTGTAGTTCCTTCATGTGTTAATCGAAGAGTGTCCCACATTTCCTTAGCACTCTTACAATTTGAAACTCTAAAATATTCATCCATTCCTAGGGCAGATGTTATTATGTTTTTGGCTTTTAGGTTGTATTGTACTCGTTTTCTATCCTCTTCAGACCATCTATCTCTAGGTTTTTCTATGGTTATGCTTTCACTTGATGAACTACCATCTATTGAAACTCTTTCTACTGTGGTGGGTATATAAGGCCCTATTTCTATGGCTTCCCAAATATTTAGATCTATTGCCTCGATAAAAATTTGCATTCGGGTTTTCCAGTAGTGGTAACCCTCTCCATTAAAGATTGGAGGTCTATTGATAGAATTCCCTTCTGGAAATAAGGAATTTGCTGAGGCCATCTTTTTCTTGAAGCTTCTAAACTTTGTACAAGAATGAAGCTCTGATACCACTTGTTAGACAAGTGGCCTCAGATATCTTAAGAAGGGGGGGGGGGGGTTGAATTAAGATATTCCAAACTGTTTCCCCTAATTAAAAATCTATTTCACTTTTTACTCAAGTTTTTGAATTCCCTTAATGACAATCTTCTTAAGTATCAATTCAAATGAAACAATTTGAATATGAATATAAAGCAATAATAAATAAAGGAGATTAAGGGAAGAGAAAATGCAAACTCAGTTTTATACTGGTTCGGCCACAACCCTTGTGCCTACGTCCAGTCCCCAAGCAACCCGCTTGAGAGTTCCACTATCTTGTAAATTCCTTTTACAAGTTCTAAACACTCAAGGACAATCCTTCCTTTGTGTTTAGAGATCCTTTACAACAAGAGACTCACAGTCTCTTAATCCCTTAGAGAATGAGAAGAAGAAGAAGAACAAATCTCTCTAGAAAGAGATGGATTTTACAGATTGAGCACTCAAATAATTCCTTAATGAATTGCAATTGAATTGGCCAAGGAATTCTTAAGAGGATAAAATGAATTTTCTCTTTGAGAGGATAAACTCTTTGTTGTTCTGAAAATCTCTGAGCAATTTCGTGTTTAAGTCACATATATATAGACCATTGGTGGTCATGAGTAAAGCCTTTGAAAAGTTGTGATTCTTGAAATTATTTTTCTGAAAATCCTGTCTGGTAATCGATTACAGTAATTGTGTAATCGATTACAGCTTTTAAAATTTGAATTAAAACGTTTACTAACTGCTGGTAATCGATTACCAAAATTGTGTAATCGATTACACAGTCTAAAATTTCGAATTCAAATTTTTATAGCTGTTATAAAACGTATTTGGCCACTGGTAATCGATTACATCCTCTGGTAATCGATTACCAGAGAGTAAAACCTTTGAGAAACACTTTTTATTTTAAATCACTTGGCCAAACCTTTGCTAATTCAATTAGGAATTCCCTTCCTAATATTCTAGTGATCATCTTGATGTTGTGACTTGTAATCTTGAAGTATTGTCTTGAATTTTAATCTTGAAAAGACCATTTGCATCAATTGCAACACATCATCATGATCATCATCAAAACATCAAAGCCAATTGCATCTACATGAGATCGACTCGGTCTTGCAATTCTGTCATTCTTCCGCACCAGGTGGCCATCTTGGCATGCAGAGGACAACTCGTAAGGTGCTTGACTGCGGTTTCTATTGGCCCACCATCTTTAAGGATGCGTGGAGAATTTGTAGCACTTGTGAGCCTTGTTAGAGAGCAGGTGGCTCACTTTCATGGAGATAGCAAATGCCTCAACAACCCATGTTATTCTGTGAGGTGTTTGATGTCTGGGGTATAGATTTTATGGGGCCTTTCCCTGTCTCTTTTGGTTTTGTTTATATTCTCCTTGCTGTTGAATATGTTTCAAAATGGGTCGAAGCCAAACCCACCAGAAGTAACGATGCTAAGGTTGTTGTGGATTTTGTTAGATCTAATCTGTTTTGCATGTTTGGAGTACCTAGAGCCATCGTTAGTGATCAAGGCACCCTTTTTTGTAACAGATCCATGTATGCCTTGCTCAAAAAGTATGGGGTCGTGCACAGAATTTCCACACCTTACCACCCCCAAACTAATGGGCAGACTGAGATTTCAAACAGGAAGATAAAAAGGATCTTGGAGAAGATTGTGCAGCCGAACAAAAAGGATTGGAGCACTAGGCTGGATTATGCTCTTCGGGCGCATAGGACTGCCTACAAAGCACCCATAGGAATGTCTCCTTATCGGGTTTTCTTTGGCAAGACATGTCATCTTCCTGTAGAGATAGAGCACAAAGCCTACTGGGCTATAAAGACCTGTAACTTCTCTATTGATCAGGCTGGAGAAGAAAGGCAATTGCAACTAAGTGAGCTAGATGAGATCCATTTAGAAGCCTATGAGAATTCCAAATTCTACAAAGAGAAGACCAAGAAGTTCCATGACAGCTTGATAGCTAAGAAGGACTTCGTGGTTGGACAGAAATTTTTATTGTATAACTCTAGGCTCGGACTCATGAGTGGTAAGTTGAGGTCAAAGTGGATTGGTCCTTTTGTGGTGACTAATGTTTTTCCTTATGGTACAGTTGAGATCAAAAGTGAATCCACAAATAAGAGCTTTAAGGTCAATGGACACCGGCTGAAACCATTCCTCACAAATCCCTTCTTAGTGGATGTAGTGGTGGAGGAGACCTTCTTAGTTCACCCTACTTCTCTTCCGCCATGACTTAGGGAGTTTTCTTTTTTTGTCTCCTTCTTTACTTTTATTGTACTTGTCCAAATTTATTGATTGTTTTGATTGCTCTTGATCTTATGATTGTGCTACATTGACGACAATGTGTTGTTTAAGTGTTGGGGGGGGGGGGGAGATTGTTCTTTATTTGGGGTTCTTTAGTTAATTTTGTTAGGTTTTCTAGGTTAATTTTGCTATTTTGGGTTTTATGTTTTGTGTACTACATTGCATGTTTCTCTTTGAATTTTCGGTTATGTACAGGTAATGGGTAAATGTTTTTGAAATAGAAGTTTCTTGGCATTTTGTGAATTGAAATCCTTGTTTTTCTCTACATGTCAAGTTAGTTTTGAAAGTTCGAATTGAAAGTGATAGATTTACCCTTTGTGAGAATTTGAGCCATCATCATATATTTTATTCGGTGTGTTTTGCCCCATTGATTGCTTGCACAATAGCCTTGGCTTGACTCTTGTTGATACTTCTTGCTTCACATGCATGTTGGGAGATGATTTAGGCATTTTGTTCTTATAAGCCTCTAGCCAAATGAGCCTACCTTGAATTAATTCCTTTGATAGCCCCTTTGAGCCTATGTTCCCCTTTCTTTGTTTTGAAGCTCATTACAAGCCTTAAGTGAAAAACCATGATCTCACCCTACCCTTAAGGAATTTTGGAGCTTTGGAATTGTTTTGGGAATAAGTGTGGGGGGGTATGTTTTATTGGATGATGTTTTTGTTGGCCATGCTTGATGATGTATTTTGGCCATGCTTGATGTATATACATATATTACCTAATCGTTGCTTTATTTTTCAAATGCTACTATTCAATTGCAAAAAAAAAAAAGGAAAAGAAAAAAAAACGAAAAAAGAAAAAGAAAAAAAAAGGAAAAAGAATGAAGTTGAATAAATGAGGTCTTGGTTTGAAGACTTGGATTGGTTTGAGGACTTGGTTGGTTTTGTTTTGGGTTTACTTTTTATGCTTAATTTTTAATTTTGGATTTGGGGTTTACTACTTTTTCTTACTTCCCACTTATTCCCCATTGCTCCTCTATTCCTTTAGGTTTTAGCTACTTATCCCATACTTTCCTCTACCTTATCCTTGGCCCCATTATAACCTTAAAAGACCTTTTCATCCTCATGTGCATGTGTTTATGGTGTGCTTGTCAATTTTAGAGCCTTGCCAAGTCTATGTGGTGTTTGTTTTCATGGGTGATCTGAGAGTAAATAGTAGCCTAGACACTTGAGAGATAGAGTGCATATCTTGTGAGGCTTTATCACTTTTCATTCTTGAGCTGATTGACTATCTTGCCATGTTTGAGATGCTTGGATGATTTTCATGACTGTCTTGATTCTTTAATTCTCTACGTGTTGGATGTTGCCCCTTCCTTTCATTCCTTGAGATTCATTGAGAAATATGTAATTGTTTTTTGTGTTTGTTTGTTTCTCTTTAATGTCTCTGGATTTGTTCCTTGCTTTGCTTTTTGATTTTGCCCAGGAGTGCAAAAGGCTAAGTGTGGGGGGATTTGGTGTGTCATTATTTTCTCCTATTTCTTAATCCTTTTTGTCACCATTTTAATTATTGATTAGCCTTAATTGTCAAATTAATTATGCAGTTTTATCATTTGGGCCTATTTGACTAATTTTGTGTTTTTAATTTAATTTCAGGAGAATTATAAGCAATTGGGCTTGAATCCGGAATTGGGCTTGGACTTGAAGAGAGCAGACAATTTTATTTTATCATATCTTATCTTATCCAGATTTCATTTCATCTAGATTTTATTTCATCCAATCTTATCCTATCTTCTCCAGATTTTATTTTATTTTGTTTATGGGCTTGGACTTAAAATAGATTTGTAAGCTTTGGGGCTGAGGACCTATATAACAGCACCAAGGTTTTAGTTTTAGGGAGTTTTGAAGAGGGGAATAATTCTAGGATTTTAGAATTCTAGTTTTTACTGTTCATGCGCACTGTTCACGTAGAATAAAAATCATTTTCTGCAATTTCGTTTTTGCTTCAATCTACAATTTCATTTTCTACTGATTAATGGAAGGCTAAGTCTCTAGCGTTGTTTGCTCTTGAGGATCAAGCACAGCTCTCTTTGAGGTTTTGTTATTACTATTGAATTCTGATAAGTTTTTCCTCTTCACCAATTGTTCTGTATTTGTTGCTATTAATCCATGCATGCTTACTGCTTGATTAATTGTCTTTGTGCTTAATTTACGTTCATGCTTAATGATCAGTTTCGTTCATGATCAATTGGTGTATGAGTTGCTTAATCACATAATGACAGCCGTATGTTAATTTTTGCTTAGTAATTTAATTTAGGGTTGGATTAAGTGGTTGAACTGATTAAGGATAAATTCTCGTAACCTAGGATAAGAGACTTGCTTGTGAATCAAGGGGAAACAACATGTTTTAATTATGTTATTTTCTAATTCAAATTTGCTTGCTGTTTAATTTACAAAAACAAACACCCCCCCCCCCCAATTCATTGTTGTTTTATTACTATCTATTTTGAACGTTTGGTTGACCATTGCTCGTTGGGAGACGACCTAGGATCACTTCCTAGATACTGCATTTTTAATGTTTATTTGATTCGGGTTAGGCCTCGATCAGACCCCTTATCCTTTACATGACGATGTTGGATGAATCGATGGGGTGCATGCTGGGGCAGCACGATGATTTCAAAAAGAGAGAACGGGTTGTCTATTACTTGAGTAAAAAGTTCACCACCTGTGAGATGAACTACTCTCTGCTAGAAAGGACGTGTTGTGCTTTGGTATGGGCATCCCATCGTCTAAGACAATATATGTTGAGCCATACTACTTGGTTGGTATCCAAGATGGACCCGGTCAAGTACATTTTTAGAAGCCCACTCTTACGGGGTGGATCGCTCGGTGGCAGGTTCTGCTATTTGAGTTTGACATTGTCTATGTCACCCAAAAGGCGATAAAGGGGAGCACCTTTGCGGATTATTTGGCTCAATAGCTATTAGTCGTCTTATACGACTAACTTTTGTATAGGAAACTTTTACAAAATGTATATATTTCCCCAATTTATGGTTCTTTTTGTAGGATTATAAATAAATTTTGCTTTGTTTTTATTTGTGCTCAATAGAAGCCTTGTATATGAAATTAATGTCAATTTCTCTTCAATTTCAGGCAAAAAGGAGTTATTTTGAAGAAGTGTTAAAGTTGATGTCTCGCTACGCGAGCTCAATGCTCTTAGCGAGTGTCATCCGTTAAGCAAGGCATCAACGCGCTTAGCAGATAGGAGGAATCTGAAAGGGAATCTGTCACACAGGCACGCGCTCAGCGCGTCATTAGCTCGCTCAACGAGTCGTTTGTCACCTTCCAGGCTTAGCGCGAGTTTGGCGCTGAGCGAAAATTCACTTACTCGCGCTAAGTGTGAGAATGGCGCTAAGCATGACGTCGAGGTCAGTAAGCCCTTTTTAAAGCCTGGAATAACAGAAAGAGAGGAGAGAGCGTTGAATAGCCGTAAGAGCTTGAAGAGTGAAATACACAGAGGCAAAGAACAGAGCAAAGAAGCCAAGTTTTGATCTTTTAGGAAGATTGGTGAGTTTTTGAGTGATTTTGAGATTCCTAGAGGTGGAGGAGACATCCCCACTCCTTTGTAAGCAAGCAATTTCTCTTAATTACTCTTCTTCATTGTAAAAGGAGTTTCCTTGCTATGGAAGGCTAAATCCTCGGTTTGGGGATTCTTGCTGAATAATTAATGTAAATTCTTTCCCTATCTAATTAAGGTTGTTTTATGTGTTCATTGTTTCTATCAGTACTTTATTATTCCATGCTTGTGGCTTGATCACCCATATGTGTGTACTGTTAGGGGCTTTGGCATTGAAAGATGTATTGTCTCCTTAGAACTTGATAGAGCAGGATTAGGTTATCGTATGTCTGGACACAGAGTGCGGTAATTTAGTTTTTATTATGCTATGATCATAAAGCTGTTCAATTAAGCTAAGTTCAACAAGAGACATCTGCGAACGAAGTTTAATTAGAATTAGGCTAAACTCACGAGACATCGGGATTTAGTACTTGAGCATTTAGCATAGAACACAAAAACATCTTTAATTAGAGAAACATCCTTAATTGCATCAATTTTCTCAGTAAGAGGACCCAACGTCTTTAGATACCTGTTTTCACACTTATTTGCTCACGTTTATTGCTTTGTAATTAGAATAGAACATACTTTTACTTTCATTCACGATCATAATTTCTGTTTGCAAATGCCTGCTTATTGAACAAACCTTTACCAGATGAACAAGTTCCCTAAGTTCGATACTTGGTTCACACCGTTTTAATTATTTACTTGACGACCGGGTGCACTTGCCGGTAGATTTTGCATCCACACAAAATAGAAAGCTTTTGCACGACAGAACAGTAGCATCAATCCTTGAAGAGGCTCACTTTTCTGAGTCATCATCTTCTAATTCACCTTCATCCAGGGAATCTCAAACAGTAGAATTTGAAGCCAAAGTCATGGCTGAAGAGCAACCTCGACGAGTGACCCTAGAAGATTACTCAAGTACATCTGTGACGCAGTTCTTTACTAGCACAAAATAATTTGTTTCATGGTCTGCCAAATGAAGACTCGTATGCACATCTAGCCACTTATATTGAGATTTGCAACACTGTCAGACTGGCTGGCGTGCTTGAGGATGTTGTTAGATTGAGCTTGTTTTCATTTTCTTTGTCTGGAGAGGCAAAAAGATGGCTCCATTCATTTAAAGGTAACAGTCTTAAGACTTAGGATGAAGTGGTTGAAAAATTCTTGAAGAAATACTTCCCAGAGTCCAAGACTGCCGAAGGAAAAGCTGCCATCTCATCCTTTCATCAATTTCCAGACGAGTCCTTGAGTGAGGCTTTGGAAAGCTTTCGTGGGTTACTAAGAAAGACGCCTACTCATGGATTTTCAGAACCAATCCAGCTATTTTCATTGACGGGTTAAGGCCATAATCCAAGCAGCTTTTAGATGCTTCTGTAGGGGGAAAAATAAAATTGAAGACCCCTGAAGAAGCCATGGAATTGATTGAGAATATGGCTGCTAGTGACCATGCAATCTTGCGTGATAGAGCACACATCCTAACCAAAAGAAGCCTGCTGGAGCTTTCATCACAGGACGCTTTGTTGGCCCAAAACAAGTTGCTATCCAAGCAACTTGAAGCTTTAACTGAAACACTAAGTAAGTTGCCAACTCAATTGCATATTGGACAACCTTCACTCTCTTCTGTTTGGCAGGTTGCAGGTTGTGTTATATGTGGTCGAGCATATGATTCTGGCTGTTGCATTCCCACAGAAGATACAGCACATGAAGTGAACTACATGGAGAACCAACCAAGACCAAACTTTAATGCAGGTGGATATTTTGGATTTCAACATGGCCAGCAATATTGTAACACCCTGATATATATATATATATATATATTAGTAATTATATTTGATGTTTGATTATTTTGTTGTGTTATTTTATCCGTAATTATTTTCAAGGAAGTTAATTTAAATCATAGAGGGGTGTGGGTAGATAAGAATCTAGCTTCTCAAAGAAGCCACGAGGAAGCTTCTCAAGGAAGCCTCTTAATGAAGCTTCTCAAGGAAGCTACATGGAGCTGTCTCGGTCAAAATGCTGCCCAGCCTTCGTTAACCGTTGGATCGTCTCAAAATTTGGTTTGGAGCTTTCTAGAACACTTATCCAAGATCTGACCATTGGGATCTTCTTGAAGACGTCTGGAGTGTGCGCGAAGCTTCCGTTTCCGAGAGCCTTAGTCACTTATGCGTTTTGAGCCTTGTAGTCCTATTAGCTTTGGAAAAACGTCATTTCTTCTCCTTCCTTCTTCCAAAACCATTTCCAACATTCCAAGCTCTTTCTCCATTACCCACAGCCACAAGTAGCCACCACAAACCGCCATTGTTCTCCATTGAAACCCCACACTGAGAGGAATCCTTCAACCGAAGTGAAATCTTCAAACTTGGCTCGCAGTTTCGGTAGAGAACGAAACCCTAATCTGACCTTTCATTTTCCTTCGAGGTAACCATGGTTTTACGCTTGTTTCTTGTTAGTTTCATCTTACCTTTGCATTATTTCTGAGTTTGGAAACCGCCATTGCATGTTTTACGCTTCCTCTAAAAAACCCTAGAGCAAAGAGACTTTGTAAACGTTAGCTTTTCATGAAATGGGTGTTATTTTCGTGACCTTCACTAAACCCCAGTCGTATTGGCGTGATCAGAATTTCAAAATGATGTTCCTTTTCTATAACCCGAAACGCCCTTTAGACCTTACGTTCTGACAAGGGTTTTGACTCAGAATATTGTCACTAGCTTTATTTCTGAAATCCATATTAAGTCTCCTTCGTTTTGGCATGGTAGAGGCTTAAGTGGAACCGATGAGCGGGGACAAAAAAGAAATCTCCAAGTGACGTGACGAGGAACCCGCGGGTAGCTCACAATAGGTGAGGGGAGTTTATTATAAAATTTATCATTTTAACACCATAGTTAAGGTCAGGGAACTTAGCTATGAGAATAATTGTTTGTCCCTATTGCATGCTGATTTTTCCTTTATAGAAAATAATGTTTTTAACTAATGGGATGCGATACATTTGATATTGATGTTGCATGCTGGTTTTCAGGAAAAACTATGTTTTGACGAATGGGATGCGATATATATATTTATTGTGATGAATGATATTGTTGTCTTTATTTGATTTGTGTTGCTTGAAGAGTTGGGAGTGTGAATCTCAGGCATGAAAGAAATATATATGTGCGGAATGCGATTTATTGTTGATGTCGCTATTGAGGAATTGATATGTGGTTAAAGAATCTAAGCATTTCTGAGGGGATGCTAAGGCGCTTTAATTGGTCCATGGTCTTTGGCACCTGCTTTTGGCCATGTTCATATGTGGTATGTAGTGTATGTTCATGGGGGGGAAGTGATGCAATCCTACCCTCCAAGGGAATTGGATAAAAGACTCCAAGAAGATTGGGCCAAAGATGCAAGAGAAGGCCCTAGTGTTCTCATGAGCCTTAGAGTAGATTTCGGGCCCAAGGGCTAAGTATGAGCCCACTTATCTTTGTACATATTAGATTAAGGTTTCATTATTTTTGGGCCTTGTATTTAGGGCTTCATAATGTAGGTAAGGTACCCTAGAAATGTAGAATTTTTTAGCCATTGTATTTTAGGGCACCTAGACTAGTTTTTGTATTAGGGGTAGTTTTATAATTTCACATACATTAAGTGAATATTTGATGTGTGTGTTGGAAAATAAATTTAATTGAATTGGGAGAAGCCCTATTGCCACATCATATAGTCACATTTTGTGCATGTACTTCATGCTTTACATGCCTCATGCCACCTAATCATAATTAGTGAAATTTTGGCTCCAAAATTTGGCTCCACAAATTCAATTTCCAATTCAACTGAAATTTGAATAGAAATTCAAATTTCCCTCCAATTTTGTGTGACACTTAGGCTATAAATATACGCCTTGTGTGTGCATTTTTTTTAAAACTTTGATCATTTGAAAATTAAACTTCAAATTTCAGAGCTCTTTTAGAGCAAGAAATTTCGTGCTCTTCTCTTCCTCTCCCTTCATTCATCTCCTTCTTCCTCCAAGCTCTTATCCATGGCCTCCTATGGTGGTGAGCTTCTTCTAGACTCATCTTCTCCTTGAAGTGGCATCTCCTCTCTCGCTTCCTTCTCCATTCCGCTGCCATCCATCATCCAAGAAGTAAAGGAATCCATTGATGAAGAAGATCCTAGGCCTACAAGCTCCAATGGAGCTTACATCATGTGGTATCAAGAGCATCTTTATCTAGGTGATGTTCTTTTGCTTCCTCTATCTTTTTGTTTGGTGAATTCCCTTTAATTCCTTGTTCTTCATCTTATTCTCCATGTATATCCTCCATTGTCTTGTGGTTTGGTGCTGTTTAGAGTAGATTCAAAAAAAAAAATAAACCGATTAAATCTTAGATCTACACTTGTTCTTGCATTTCTATGGTTCAAATTTTGTAGATCTACTCTTGAATCATGTTTTTGTGTTGATTTTAGGTTCTATCATTTTTAATTCATAATATTCTTGTGCTGAACCTTTAGATCTAAATTTTCTTCCAAAATATTGATTTGAAAAAAAAAACACAAAAATCTAAGTGTAAATCACTTAACCCATGTTGTCTTAGAATCATGTTCAGTCATAATAATTGTCACATTATGTTCTAAGTTTGTGTTGAATTTTTATTTTGGTGATTGAATTCTAGATGCATTTGTTCATGTATTCTTGTCATTCTTAGCCTATCTTTTGAATTTTGAGTCTAATTCATGCATGTTATTTAGTTCATAACATGTTCTAAATCAATTCCTAAAAGTACTCTTATTGTTGAACTTTTTTTGTTTTCTAAGTTTCCTACATGATGCCAATGATGAAGTTGAGTTGTGGTGCTGAGTTGTGGCTGGATTTGTGAATCAAAATAAGTCTTAAGCTCTCTTGAATTGTGTCATGCAAGATAATTGAGCATAAGAAAACACAAATTGTAACTATCCAAGTCTTAAGCAACATAAACACTACTCTTGATTTCTAGGTTGAAATCGCTGGTGCTAGCAGCTTGAACATACGAACTTGTATAAATTACTAGGAATTGGTCACTTCGAATTTTGAGCTGAAAGTTTTACTGAATTTTCTAGACATCTGGAAAAAAATTATAAAAAAATAATCAATACAATTTGATTAAAGGAAAAAATAAGAAAAATCATACAAGTTTGCTGAAAAATCAGTGTCCAGGAAAAAAAAAGTGAAAGGGAAGTGTGCTTGTTGTTTTGGCTCAAAATTTGTTCTATAATTGGTGCCTATTTTATACCAATCCTAGTTCTGAAACTTCAATTGAAAATTATTGTGAAAACAAGTGCCAAAACTAGAGGTTTCTGGAGTCTTTTTTCCTTTTAGTTTTTCTACTTTACTCTAGAGCCATTCTAGGTTTCTCTTTGAGTCCTATCTTTCTTTTGTGTGCTTTTCATTGCTTTAACTGTTGAATAATCCTTGAAAATTTGTCTTGTTAAAACTCTATTGGTTTAGCTTTCATTTCATTTTTTTTGGTATTTTGTTATTGCTTGTCTCTTTGTTTCCTTGCTTGTGAGTTGCCATATAGGGAATTGGAAAGGAGGATTGGTGCCATACCTTGAAGAATTTGAGTCAAGAAGCAAGGGGCCAACCACCTTAAGAGCTATTGGACTAAGAAGCACTCCAAATTGAGTGAAACACCAAAGAGAGAATAGCCACCACAATTGAGGACTTTTTTTTTTGTAATTTTGTAATTGGGAATTTGCTTTGCTTTCAAATTTTGTAACAAAAAGGCCTTTCATTGGAAGTAAGTTGGGAGCATCCAATAGGTTACCCTACTTCCATTTGTGTGTAATAATTTTAGGCAATTTTCCCTTAGGATAGTGAGTGTTTTGTTGGGAACCTTAAATGAAAAACAAGTGTAACACTTAGGCTATAAATAGAGGCCTTGTGTGTGCAATTAGGCTATAATTTTTGGCTCCACAAATTCAATTTCAAATTCAAGTGAAATTTGAATAGAAATTCAAATTTCCCTCCAATTTTATGTAACACTTAGGCTATAAATAGAGGCCTTGTGTGTGTATTTTTTTTAAAACTTTGATCATTTGAAAATTAAACTTCAGATTTTAGAGCTCTTTTAGAGCATAAAATTTCGTGCTTTTCTCTTCCTCTCTGATGCAATCCTCCCTAGGAAGGGACCAGTCACTAGAGCCATGAGCAAGAGGCTCCAAGAGGATTGGGCTAGAGCTGCTGAAGAAGGCCCTAGGGTTCTCATGAACCTTAGGGTAGATTTCTGAGCCCATGGGCCAAGGTTGGGTCAAATTATCTTTGTACATATTAGACTAGGATGTCATTATATTTGGTCCTTGTATTTAGGGTTCCATAATGTAGGTAGGGTACCTTGGAAATATAGGATTTTTCAGCCCTTGTATTATAGGGCACCAAGACTAGTTTTTGTATTAGGGGTGGTTTTGTAATTTCACATGCACTAAGTGAATATTTGATGTGTGTGTTGGGAAATAAATTTAATTGAATTGGTAGAAGTCCAATCCAATTAAATTTTAGAGGGGGAGGTGAGCATTTGCTAACTACACCCCATTGCCACATCATATAGTCACACTTTGTGCTTGTCCTTCATGCTTTTCATGCCTCATGACACCTAAGCACACTTAGTGGAGAATCTTGGAATTGATCTTGGATTAGTGGGCTGAACCATAACTAAAATTCACTAATCATAATTAGTGAAATTTTGGCTCCAAAGTTTGGCTCCACAAATTCAATTTCAAATTCAAGTGAAATTTGAATTTCCCTCCAATTTTGTGTGACACTTAGGCTATAAATAGAGGTCATGTGTGTGCATTTTTTCAACTTTGATCATTTGAAAATTAAACTTCAGATTTTAAAGCTCTTTTAGAGTACAAAATTTCGTGCTTTTCTCTTCCTCTCCCTTCATTCATCTCCTTCTTCCTCCAAGCTCTTATCCATGGCCTCTTATGGTGGTGAGCTTCTTCTAGGATCATCTTCTCCTTGAAGTGGCGTCTCCTCTCTCTCTTCCTTCTCCATTCCGCTGCCATTCATCTTCCTAGAAACAAAGGAATCCATTGATGAAGAAGATCCTAGGCCTACAATCTCCAATGGAGCTTACATCATGTGGTATCAAGAGCATCTTCATCTAGGTGATGTTCTTTTGCTTCCTCTATCTTTTTGTTCGGTGAATTCTCTTTAATTCCTCGTTCTTCATCTTATTCTCCATGTATATCCTCCATTGTCTTGTGGTTTGGTGCTGTTTAGAGTAGATTCAAAAAAAAAATAAACCGATTAAATCTTAGATCTACACTTGTTCTTGCATTTCTATGGTTCAAATTTTGTAGATCTACTCTTGAATCATGTTTTTGTGTTTATTTTAGGTTCTATCATTTTTCATTCATAATATTCTTGTGCTGAACCTTTAGATCTAAATTTTCTTCCAAAATATTGATTAGAAAAAATAAACACAAAAATCTAAGTGTAAATCACTTAATCCATGTTGTCTTAGAGTCATGTTTAGTCATAGTAAGTGTCACATTATGTTCTAAGTTTGTGTTGAATTTTTATTTTGTTTATTGATTTCTAGATACATTTGTTCATGTATTCTTGTCATTCTTAGCCTATCTTTTGAATTTTGAGTATAATTCATGCATGTTATTTAGTTCATAACATGTTCTAAATCAATTCCTAGAAGTAGTCTTGTTGTTGAACTCTTTTTTTTGTTTTCTAAGTTTCCTACATGATGCCTATGATGAATTTGAGTTGTGGTGCTGAGTTGTGGCTGGATTTGTGAATCAAAATAAGTCTTAAGCTCTCTTGAATTTTTTATTCAAGATAATTGAGCATAAGCAAACAAAAATTGTAACTATCCAAGCCTTAAACAACATAAACACTACTCTTGATTTCTAGGTTGAAATTGCTGGTGCTGGCAGATTGAACATACGATCTTGTATAAATTAATAGGAATTGGTAACCACGTTTTTTGAGCTTAATGTTTTACTGAATTTTCTAGACATCTGGACCAAAATTACAAAAAAAGAACCAAGCGATTTGGATCAAAGGAAAAAATAAGAAAAATCACACAAGTTTGCTGAAAAATCAGTGTCCAGGAAAAAAAAAGTGAAAGGGAAGTGTGTTTGTTGTTTTGGCTCAAAATTTGTTCTATAATTGGTGCCTATTTTATACCAATCCTAGTTCTGAAACGTCAATTGAAAATTATTGTGAAAACAAGTGCCAAAACTAGAGGTTTCTTGAGTCTTTTTTCCTTTTAGTTTTTCTACTGTACTCTAGAGCCATTCTAGGTTTCTCTTTGAGTCCTAGCTTGCTTTTGTGTGCTTTTCATTGCTTTAACTGTTGAATAATCCTTGAAAATTTGTCTTGTTAAAACTCTATTGGTTTAGCTTTCATTTCATTATTTTTGGTCTTTGGTTATTGCTTGTCTCTTTGTTTCCTTGCTTGTGAGTTGCCATATAGGGAATTGGAAAGGAGGATTGGTGCCATACCTTGAAGAATTTGAGTCAAGAAGCAAGGAGCCAACCACCTTAAGAGCTATTGGACTAAGAAACACTCCAAATTGAGTGAAACACTAAAGAGAGAATAGCCACCACAATTGAGGACTTTTTTTCTTTGTAATTTTGTAATTGGCAATTTACTTTGCTTTCAAATTTTGTAACAAAAAGGGCTTTCATTGGAAGTAAGTTGGGAGCCTCCGCTAGGTCACCCTACTTCCATTTGTGTGTAATAATTTTAGGCAATTTTCCCTTAGGATAGTGAGTGTTTTGTTGGGAACCTTAAATGAGGTCATCCGAACACTCTTAGGATCCGCCTAGTTTGCATTTCTTGCACTTTAATTTCTTGCTTACTTTCATAGCTTATTTCCTTTACCCTTCATTGTCAAACCGCCCAGATAGCTTGCCTTTTACCAATTAGTTTTTACCTTATCTTTCACACCTCTTTTAGTGTTTATTTTGGCTAGTTTCAACCATAGTTTCTTTTACCTTTTGTTTTCAAACCCCCAACAAGAAAGAACCATAACTTAGGAACCAACATGAGTCTTCATTCTTCATCTAGTGTTAATGGTGAGGGTTCTACTCCTAAGGACCCCTTGTATAAGATATTAGATGAGTTGAGATCCCTTAAGTTGTGGAAAGAAAAACAAGAGAGAAAAGAAAAAGGTAAAAAAAAGAGTGGAAGAAATAAGTCAAGATGAAAGAGAGAAAATAAGAGAGGAAGAAAGAAGAAAAATAATGAAAGAAATGAAAAGAGAAAAACATGCCTCCTTTAGTAGTCATGACTCTTGCAAGAGTTTAAGTTGTAGAAGCAAGGCTTCATGGTGAATGTGATTCAAAGGTGTTTTGATGATAACAATGACGACAACAAAAGATGATGACAAAGGTGATGAACAAAAAGCTCAAAGATCAAAGAACAACTCAAGTGAATCAAAGAACATCTCATGTGAATCAAGAACAAGTCAAGAGTTCAACAATCAAGAAGAAAGCCTAGAATCAAGAATCAAGATTCAAGATTCAAGATCTCAAGAATCAAGATCAAGATTTAAGACTCAAGATTCAAGAATGAAGAAAAGACTCAATCAAGATAAGTATTAAAAAGTTTTTTTCAAAACTTTGAATAGCACATGGTTTTTTGACAAAACCTTTACCAAAGAGTTTTTACTCTCTGGTAATCGATTACCATATTGTCGTAATCGATTACCAATAGCAAAATGAGTTTGAAAAAGTTTTCAAACCGAGTTTACAACGTTCCAATTATTTTCAAAAGGCTGTAATCGATTACAATGTTTTGGTAATCGTTTACCAGTGCCCTTGAACGTTGAAATTCAAATTTAAATGTGAAGAGTCACATCCTTTCACTTAAAAGCCTTGTGTAATCAATTACGCTAATTTGGTAATCGATTACCAGTGACTGTTTCTGAAAAAATCAAAAGATGTAACTCTTCAAAAAGGTTTTGACTTTTTCAAATGGGTTTTAAGTTTTTCTAAAAGTTATAACTCTTCTGAATGGTCTTCTTGACCAGACATGGAGAGTCTATAAAAGCAAGGCTTTGTTTTACATTTGAACAATCTTGAATACTTTTGCTTTTCCAATCAATCCTTTACAAGCCTTGAAATCTCTTTGAACTTTTTCTTCTTCTTCTTTGTACCAAAAGCTTTCTGAAGTTTTCTGGTTTTCCAAACCTTGAAAACTTGTGCTATTCATCTTTTCATTCTCTTCTCCCTTTGCCAAAAATAATTCGCCAAGGACTAACCGCCTGAATTCTTTTTATGTCTCTCTTCTCCCTTTTCCAAAAGAACAAAGGACTAACCGCCTGAATTCTTTTGTGTCTCCCTTCTCCCTTGTCAAAGAATTCAAAACGACATAGTCTAAGAATTCTTTTGATTCTTCCCTTTCCCTAATACAAAAGTGTTCAAAGGACTAACCGCCTGAGAATTCTTTTGTATCCCCATTCACAAAGTATCAAAGGTTTAACAGCCTGAGATCTTTGTCTTAACACATTGGAGGGTACATCCTTTGTGGTACAAGTAGAGGGTACATCTACTTGGGTTGTTGACTGAGAACAAGAGAGGGTACATCTCTTGTGAATCAGTTCTAGTGGAGGGTACATCCACTAGGTTCAAAGAGAACAAGGGAGGGTACATCCCTTGTGGATCTTTGCTTGTAAATGGATTTTTACAAGGTTGAAAGAAATCTCAGGGACCGCAGGTCGCTTGGGGACTGGATGTAGGCACGGGTTGTTGCCAAACCAGTATAAAAACTCTTGTGTGTTTGTTTCCTTCTTCCCTACTCTTTTACTTTCCGTTGTGCATTTAATTTCCGCTTTTACTTTCTGATAAGTTTCTCTTCTACTCCTTATTCTCTTAACAATTTAGTAAAAGCCTTAAAAGAGTAATTTTTTAATTAGTAAAGGTTTAGAAATAATTAATTCAACCCCCCCCCTTATTAATTATTCTGAGGCCACTCGATCTAACATAAGTGAAGAACTTAGTGACTATTATAGAGGGCGCCAAAGTTCACATACTAAACATCACTCCCAAAGAAGAGAAAAGGATAGAAGGCCTCAAGAGGTTAACATTAGTCTCCCATATTTCCATGGAAAAGATAATGTTGAGGCCTACTTAGATTGGGAAATGAAGGTTGAACAACTCTTTGCTTGCCATCATATTAGCGAAGGGAGAAAAGTTCCATTGGCTACCCTTAGCTTTCAAGGGTATGCCCTCTATTGGGGGACTTCCCTTGTTAGGGAACAAAGGATTCATGGGGATCCTCCCAGTAGAGTATTGGAATGATCTTAAGAATGCCCTTAGGAAAAGGCACATTCCCTCCTACTATGAAAGGGAGCTTATGGACAAGCTCCAAAAGGCTTAGACAAGGGAGTATGAGTGTTGAAGAATATAGACAACAAATGGAACTACTCCTTTTAAGAGCTGGACTTAGGGAGGAGGAAAGAACAAACATAGCTAGGTTCCTTAGTGGGTTTAATATGGAAGTGAGGGACAAGGTTGAACTCCCTTCCATATAGGGACCTAGATGAGCTAGTCCAACTTT
>NC_016090.4:12629696-12674559 GCF_000004515.6 Glycine max | reverse complement strand
TCCAAGGAAGGACCAAGCCCATGGAATTTTAGGGGCTGCACCTTCAAAACCCAAGGAAGATAAGGGTAAGACCATAGAGAAATACACCCCTAAGACTAGTTCCAAAGAGAGGACTAGCAACATTAAATGCTTCAAATGTCTTGGGAGAGATCACATTGCCTCTCAATGCCCCACAAAAAAAACCATGATCATGAGGGGTCAAGACATTTATAGTAGTCAAGAGGAGACTACTTCTTGCCCTTCCTCTAGTGGAAGTGAAGATAAAGTAAGGGGTGAAGAGTCTAGTAAGGAAGTCTACCTCCATGAAGAATGAAATTCTGATACTGAGGACAGATGTCGTACAGGATGTCACGACATCGCGCTTCAGAACATGCAGATTGTATATGACAATATGAACAGATTAAACAAGTAAATAACACAAGAGAATTGTTAACCCAGTTCGGTGCAACGTCACCTACATCTGGGGGCTACCAAGCCAGGGAGGAAATCCACTAAAATAGTATTAGTTCGAAGATCTAACAGCCACTGTATACAACCTTCTCACCTAACCACTACCCATGCAACTTCTACCTAAGAGCCACTCTTAGATATGAGAACCCCTCTCACTCCCTCTCAATCACTCACCCGTGTTTACAAACAAATCAAAGACACACCAGAGATTGCTCTCTGAACAATAGAGATCAACTCTACACACTCAGGTCCAACACTTGATGTTAGGGTAACATCAAGGTGGCTCACAAAACACTCAAGTCACAAAACTCACAAAATAACTCTTCAATCTCTGACTTGATTAAAAACCCGTGCAGCCTTCATGTTTATATAGCAGTGTACGTATCTGGGCTGCAACAACTTCCGCTGGATAAGCTCTATCATTCTCCTGAAAAATCTGCACTTAAAGATCTAAAAGATAAAGTTTTATCTTTTAGTTTTTATCTTCAATCTCTAATCCCTGAACGAGACTATTCAAGTTTGTAATTCAATCTTTAATTATCTTTTAATTCGTTCCTAAAGATAGAGCTCCTAATCTGTTGCTGACTGCACATTAATCTGTTAAAGATATAACAGATTTATGTGTCCAGTATTTTCGGGCAGGATGTCCTGGACATTGTATCCGACATCGTGGATCCTGCAGCTTCAATTCTTCATTTGACATTTTATCTTGCCTTGTGCATTGTGCAGCCCAATCTGATTCCTTGACATAATGTTAGACATCATGTGCAGCAACTCCAGCTTTCCTTCATTGTCTAAGTGCTTTATGTTTTAACAAAATTTTAGCCAATCTTTTAAAACTAAGTAAAGCTAAGCACTAACAAAGAAGGTGACCTCTTAATGGTTAGAAGGCTCCTTGGAGGTCAATCTTGTGATCTATCTCAATCCCAAAGAGAGAACATCTTTCATACAAGATGCAAAATTTTAGATAAAACTTGTTCTCTCATTGTGGATAGTGGGTCTTGTTGTAATTGTTGTAGCACAAGATTAGTTTCCAAGTTGAACCTTACTATCATTCTTCACCCAAAACCTTATAAACTTCAATGGCTCAATGAGCAAGGGGAAATGATAGTTAACCAACAAGTGAAGGTATCTTTCTCCATTGGGACATATAAGGATGAAGTTAATTGTGATATAGTTCCCATGGAGGCAGGACATATTCTTTTAGGAAGGCCGTGACAATTTGATAGGAAGATCATTTACAATGGTCTAGCTAATGAGATTACCTTCACCCATCTTGGCACTAAATTTGTGTTGCATCCTCAAACACCTTCATAGGTGGCCAAAGATCAACTAACTATGAAAGATAAGAGGGATGAGGAAGAAAAACTAGAAAAACAAAAGAAAAAGAAGGATAGTAAGGCCTTGTCTTCAAAGGCCAAGGGGAAGGAAAAAGAGGAAAAGGATTCCTCCAAGAAGATTGTTAAGAAGGAAAATCATTTTGCAACAAAAGGTGATATTAAAAGAGCACTCCTTCTTAAACAATCTTTCTACCTTCTCCTATCAAGGGAAACATCCCTTACCACTGCCACAATTCCTACATTTGAGACCTTACCCCCAAAGGTCCAAGAACTCTTACATGAATTTGGTGATATATTTCCCAAAGAGATACCCCCTGGGCTACCTCCTTTAAGGGAATAGAACACCAAATAGATTTAGTCCTAGGAGCAAGCCTTCCTAATAGGCCAGCCTATAGCACTAACCCTCAAGAGACTAAGGAGATAGAGTCTCAGGTTAAATAATTGTTGGAGAAGGGCTGGGTCCAAGAGAGCCTAAGCCCATGTGATGTGCCAATGTTGTTGGTGCCCAAAAAGGATGGTACATGGAGAATGTGTACAGATTGTAGGGCCATCAACAACATCACTGTAAAGAATAGGCACCCCATTCCTAGACTTGATGATTTGCTTGATGAGTTGCATGGTGCCAATATCTTTTCAAAAATTGATCTTAAAAGTGGTTATCACCAAATTCGGATGAAAAAGGGTGATGAGTGGAAAACCGCTTTCAAGACCAAGTTTGGTTTGTATGAATGGCTAGTGATGCCTTTTGGGCTCACTAATGCACCAAGCACCTTTATGAGGCTTATGCATCATGTCTTAAGGGATTTCATAGGTAGATTTGTAGTTGTTTATTTTTATGATATTTTAGTGTACAGTAGGAGCCTAGATGATCACTTAGGACATCTCAGGCAAGTTCTTTCAGTCCTTAGGAAAAACACTCTCTATGCAAATATAGAGAAGTGTACCTTTTGTGTAGATAATATAGTCTTCTTAGGTTTTGTAGTTGGTAGAAATGGGGTCCAAGTGGACCCTGAGAAAATCAAGGCCATCCAAGAATGGCCCACCCCAAAAAGTGTGGGAGATATTAGGAGCTTCCATGGGTTAGAAAGCTTCTATAGAAGTTTTATTCCTAATTTCTCTACAATTGCATCACCTCTCAATGAGCTGGTGAAGAAGAATGTGGCATTTACCTGGGGTGAAAAACAAGAGCAAGGCTTTGCTTTGCTCAAAGAAAAGCTTACTAAGGCACCTGTTCTAGCTCTTCCTGACTTTTCTAAAACTTTTGAGCTAGAATGTGATGCCTCTGGAGTGGGAGTTGGAGCTGGAGCTGTATTGTTACAAGGTGGGCACCCTATTGCTTATTTTAGTGAAAAACTTCATAGTGCCACCCTCAACTTCCCCACCTATGATAAAGAGCTTTATGCCTTAATAAGAACCCTCCAAACTTGGGAACATTACCTTGTTTCCAAGGAATTTGTCATTCATAGTGATCATCAATCACTTAAGTACATTAGAGGGCAAAGCAAGTTAAACAAAAGGCATGCAAAATGGGTAAAGTACCTAGAGCAATTTCCATATGTTATCAAATACAAAAAAGGAAAAACAAATGTGGTAGCTGATGCCCTCTCTAGGAGACATACATTATTTTGCTCCCTAGGAGCTCAAATTTTAGGATTTGATAATATTAGGGACTTGTATGCTTTAGATGAACATTTCTCTCCTATTTACGAGAGTTGTGGGAAAAAGGCCCAAGATGGATTCTATTTGGCTGAGGGGTATTTGTTCAAAGAGAGCCTTGAGGGTGGACTCATAGGCCACTTTGGGATAGACAAGACCCTTGTCTTACTCAAAGAAAAGTTTTATTGGCCCCATATGAAGAAAGATGTCCATAAGCATTGCACTAGGTGTGTGGCTTGTTTACAAGCCAAGTCTAGGGTGATGCCTCATGGGCTATACACACCCTTACCCATCCCATCTACACCTTGGGTTAGTATGGACTTTGTCCTTAGGCTTCCTAGAACCCAAAGAGGTGTAGACTCTATCTTTGTGGTGGTGGATAGGTTTAGCAAGATGGCACACTTTATACCATGCCACAAGGTGGATGATGCTTCCCACATCTCAAAACTCTTTTTCAGGGAAGTTGTGAGACTCCATGGTTTGCCTAGGACCATTGTGTCAGATAGAGATGCTAAGTTCCTTAGCCACTTCTAGAAAACCTTATGGGCTAAGCTAGGAACTAAACTTCTTTTCTTTACCACTTGTCATCCACAAACTGATGGGCAAACAGAGGTAGTGAATAGGTCTTTATCCACCCTTTTAAGGGCTCTTCTGAAAGGCAACCATAAGTCTTGGGATGAGTATCTTCCTCATGTAGAATTTGCCTACAACAGGGGGGTTCATAGAACCACCAAGAAGTCCCCTTTTGAGGTTGTCTATGGGTTTAATCCCCTAACACTGTTAGACCTCATTCCCCTCCTACTGGAAACTTCTTTTATACATAAAGAAGGGGAATCTAGGTCAGAGTTTGTAAATGTTGGATCAAGTGGCCTCGGAATAATTAAGAAGGGGGGGTTGAATTAATTATTACTAAACCTTTACTAATTAAAAATTTACTCTTCTAAGGCTTTTACTATGTTGTTAAGTAAATAAAAAGTAGAAAAGAAACTTAACCAAAAGTAAAAGCAGGAATTAAAGTGCACAACGGAAATTAAAAGAGTAGGGAAGAAGGAGACAAACACACAAGAGTTTTTATATTGGTTCAGCAACAACCTGTGCCTACATCCAGTCCCCAAGCGACCTGCGGTCCTTGAGATTTCTTTTCAACCTTGTAAAAATCCTTTTACAAGCAAAGATCCACAAGGGATGTACCCTCCCTTATTCTCTTTGAACAACCTAGTAGATGTACCCTCCACTAGAACTGATCCACAAGAGATGTACCCTCTCTTATTCTCAGTCAACAACCCAAGTAGATGTACCCTCTACTTGTACCACAAAGGACGTACCCTCCAATGTGTTAAGACAAAGTTCTCAGGCGGTTAAACCTTTGAAACTTTGTGAATGGGGATACAAAAGAATTCTCAGGCGGTTAGTTCCTTGAAATCTTTTGTATATGGGAAAGGGAAGAATCAAAAGAATTCTCAGACTGTGTCATTTTGAATTCTTTGACAAGAGAGAAGGGAGACACAAAAGAATTCAGGCGGTTAGTCCTTTGTTCTTTTGGAAAAGGGAGAAGAGAGACACAAAAAGAATTTAGGCGGTTAGTCCTTGGTGAATTCTTTTTGGCAAAGGGAGAAGGGAATGAAAAAGATGAATAGCACAAGTTTTCAAGGTTTGGAAAACTAGAAAACTTTGGAAAGCTTTTGGCAAAAGGAAGAAGAAGAAGTTCAAAGAGACTCAGAAATCAATTGGCAAAAGTTTGTTGTCTAAAGAATGAATTGGAAAAGATACTTGAAATGCAAATCAAAGCCTTGCTTTTATAGACTCTTCATGTCTGGTCAAGAGAACCATTAGAAGAGTTATGACCTTTAGAAAAACTTAAAAACCCATTTAAAAAAGTTAAAAACTATTTGAAGAGTTACAACTTTTGATTTGTTCAGAAACTATCACTGGTAATCGATTACCAAATCAGTGTAATCGATTACACAAAGCTTTTTTGTGAAAGGATGTGACTCTTCACATTTGAATTTGAATTTCAACGTTCAAACACACTGGTAATCGATTACCAAATCATTGTAATCGATTACAACATTTTGAAATCAATTGGAACGTTGTAAATTCAATTGAAAGCTTTTTTGAAAACCATTTTGCTATTGGTAATCAATTACAACAATCTGGTAATCGATTACCAGAGAGTAAAAACTCTTTGGTAAAAGGTTTTGAGAAAAATTCATGTGCTACTCAGTTTTGGAAAAAACTTTTTAATACTTATCTTGATTAAGTCTTCTCTTGATTCTTGAATCTTGAGTCTTGAATCTTGATCTTGATTCTTGGAACTTGAATCTTGAAACTTGATTCTTGAAATCAAATTTCCTCTTGAACCTTGAAGTGTTCTTGATTCAATCTTGAACTCATTCTTTGATTCTTGAGATCATCATCTTTGTTATCATGAAGTGTTCTTGACTTTTGAGCTTTTTGTCATCACCTTTGTTATCATCAAAACTTCTTTGAATCAATCTTGATTCATCATGAAGCTTGCTTCTACAGTAAAGAAGTTGCATGAGAGGGTTAAGAACCAAATAGAGAACCAAACAAAGGTGTATTCAACTAAAGGCAATAGAGGAAGAAAAGAGCTAGTTCTTAATGAGGGTGACTGGGTTTGGCTCCATCTTAGGAAGGATAGATTCCTTACTAAAAGGAAATCCAAGCTTAGCCCTAGAGGGGATGGACCTTTTCAAGTTTTGGAGAGGATCAATAACAATGCCTATAGGTTGGACCTCCCATAAAAGTATGGAGTCAGCACCACTTTTAACATTTCTGATTTACTTCCTTTTGCAGGTGGAGATGATATTGAGGAGGAGGAACTAACAGATTTGAGGTCAAATCCTCTTCAAGGGGCAGGGTATGATGCAATCCTCCCTAGGAAGGGACCAGTCACTAGAGCCATGAGCAAGAGCCTCCAAGAGGATTGGGCTAGAGCAGCTGAAGAAGGCCCTAGGGTTCTCATGAACCTCAGGGTAGATTTCTGAGCCCATGGGCCAAGGTTGGGTCCAATTATCTTTGTACATATTAGACTAGGATGTCATTATATTTGGTCCTTGTATTTAGGGCTCCATAATGTAGGTAGGGCACCTAGACTAGTTTTTGTATTAGGGGTAGTTTTGTAATTTCACATGAACTAAGTGAATATTTGATGTGTGTGTTGGGAAATAAATTTAATTGAATTGGTAGAAGCCCAATCCAATTAAATTTTAGAGGGGGAGGTGAGCATTTGCTTACTACACCCCATTGCCACATCATATAGTCACACTTTGTGCATGTCCTTCATGCTTTTCATGCCTCATGACACCTAAGCACACTTAGTGGAGACACTTAGTGGAGAATCTTGGAATTGATCTTGGATTAGTGGGCTGAACCATAACTAAAATTCACTAATCATAATTAGTGAAATTTTGGCTCCACAAATTCAATTTCAAATTCAAGTTAAATTTGAATTTCCCTCCAATTTTGTGTGACACTTAGGCTATAAATAGAGGTCATGTGTGTGCATTTTTTTAACTTTGATCATTTGAAAATTAAACTTCATATTTCAAAGCTCTTTTAGAGCACAAAATTTCGTGCTCTTCTCTTCCTCTCCCTTCATTCATCTCCTTCTTCCTCCAAGCTCTTATCCATGGCCTCCTATGGTGGTGAGCTTCTTCTAGACTCATCTTCTCCTTGAAGTGGCGTCTCCTCTCTCTCTTCCTTCTCCATTCCACTGCCATTCATCTTCCAAGAAGCAAAGGAATCCATTGATGAAGAAGATCCTAGGCCTACAATCTTCAATGGAGCTTACATCACTCTCCCTTCATTCATCTCTTTCTTCCTCCAAGCTCTTATCCATGGCCTCCTATGGTGGTGAGCTTCTTCTAGACACATCTTCTCCTTGAAGTGACGTCTCCTCTCTCTCTTCCTTCTCAATTCCGCTACCATTCATCTTCCAAGAAGCAAAGGAATCCATTGATGAAGAAGATCCTAGGCCTACAAGCTCCAATGGAGCTTACATCAGGAAGTGCACTAATCTTGTTAGATGGCCCATTCGTGGGGGACAAGCGTGGTTAAAGAATCTAAGTATTTCTGAGGGGATGCTTAGGCGCTTTAATTGATCCATGGTCTTTGGCACTTGCTTTTGGCAGTGTTCATAGCTCATACAAGATAGGAAATAGAATAACTATGGCAGAGTGTACTTTGTACTGAGGGGGCGTGTCACCTGGTAGGGAACTCCTTTGGGCCCCAGGCTGATCACCTATGGGGGGGTAGTTACGTGAACAACCGGGTGGTGTCGACGAACTCTACATGGTTTCATAAGTGAGAGTGTCGTGTGGACACGCTTAGGCTATTTCTTGGGATTTGGTTGTTGGTACGTACCACATTGCATCTGAGAGTTGAGTCAGGTGCATGCATCATTCTGTGCAGTCTTGATTGGATCCATGGATGGATGATGAGAAATTGTTCAATATGGATGATGAGTAATTGTTGAATGTGGTTGATGAATAATTGTTGGATGTGAGTGTTGAATAATGAATGTTGTGTAAGCTCAAAATGTTTACCTATGTTTCTTGCTAATTGTGGTTATTTGGATTTGGTATTGGTTCTTTTTATAATGAACTCACCCTTGCAATTTTTTATTATGTGGTTGATACTTGTGATGATCACGAACATTGTTCGTGGGAGCAGAATGATATAGCAGGGTGCAGGGAGTAAGATTATGGCGAGGAGTCGCCGAGCCGACGTGATGACGTTGGCATTATTTTGGGAGAGAGTTGTGTTTTGTAATCAACTCCTCCATAGTTGGTTTTCAAGTTTATTTTATTGAATCAAAGATGTAAACTTTAGATTTTACTTATATGTATGAACAAATTTAATTTTCCCTTATGTGAATGACGTGTACTAAGTTGTTGTTCCTATATATATATATATATATTCACCTAAGTAAATATGTATGGTTTAACGAATGTATGTTGGGACAAAATTACTTCTATCTTTTCTTATAAGCAAATTAAGAGAGTTTATTTTTATAAAAATTGAAATTATTGCATATTAGAGTGTTGCTATCATAGCGACGAGGCGGGTCATTACATTTAGTGGTATCAGAGCAGGTCGAACCTTTCGGCCAGTGAGTTGTGAGTCTGCTCTGTTTTTCTGTGCATTCTCTGGTTGCTTTGTTGAATGTTTGATGTTGGTTGTTTGCTAAGGTTTGATGTTCGTTGTTTGCTATTAGCACTTACTCACTAGTTGTGTTCCTACGAGCTATAGAGATTTGATTGTTGTAGTCATATTGGATTTTTTTTCTGATGTCTGCTATACCATGAGTTTCAATGCCGAGTCATGAGTTATTAGACTAGCCATCTGTATAATTTGTGAAGGGCAATAGGATGATATGGCAAGCAATCAGAAAATACAAATGATGGAAAGTGGGTGTTAATGTCTTGAGGCATCAACTCTCAAAAGTAACTAAGTAGGAATTTGTGATGGTTGTGATTGTTGTGTGGTTCTTTGTTTGTGTGTATTCCTTCCAAGTCTAACTCCCTGGTGTGTATAGGGAGTGATGGCTGGACGGAATGATCGTGCGATAGCTGATGCCCTTCAAGCCTTAGCTCAGGCTATAGGGAATCCGAATAGGGGAGAAGCTAGTGGAGTTGTTGAGTACCAGGGGTTGGATCGCTTCCAACGAAACAACCCTCCTTCTTTCAATGGAGGATACAACCCTAATGGTGCTTAGAACTCGATAAGGGAAATTGAGAAAATTTCCCGAGTGATGGCATGCCCGGAAGGGCAAAAGGTTGCTTTTGGTGCATATACTCTAGTGGAAGAAGCTGAGTATTGGTGGGAGAATACTCGCCAATGCCTAGAGGCTGAAGGTCAAGATGTGACCTGAGATGTCTTCAAAAGAGTGTTTTTGGAGAAATACTTTCCCGAGGATGTTAGGAATAATAAAGAGATGGATTTCTTGGAGCTCAAGCAGGGAAACATGACTGTGGCTGAATATGCAACCAAGTTTAAGGAGCTGGTAAGATACTTTCCCCATTATCAAGGGAGAGATGGTGAAAGTTCCAAGTGTGTAAAGTTTGTGAATGGCTTGCGACCTGAAGTGAAGCAAGTTGTGAATTACCAGGGTATTCGTCAGTTCCCACTTTTTGTTAACATGTGCCGGATTTGAGATGAAGACTCTCAAGATAGGGTGACCTATTATAGGAGTACAGGTCCAATGAGGAACAAAAAGAATGGGACTCAACATTGGGGAAAACCATACTCGACCCCTCCTAAGAAATATGGTAACCGCCATGACAATCAAAGGACTGTTGCTAGGGAATTTGCAGGTGGTAGTGGTAGTAAACCCAATACTTTCCCCACTCATATCATTTGTTACAAATTTAGGAAGCTAGGGCACATCTCCTCAGATTGTCCAGATAAAAATATGATTTGTTTTAATTGTGGACAAAAGGGACACACTCAAAGAGATTGTTCATGACTCAAGAAAGAGCAAAATGGTGGAGGCCCGAATGGTCAAATTGGACATCCAAAGGCCACGGGAAAAGTCTTTACCCTTAATGGTGATGAAGCTTCAAAATCCAAAGATCTAATCCAAGGTAGATGTTTCATAAATGGGATTCCGTTACTTGTGTTGTTTATTCCGGTGCAACCCATTCCTTTATATCTTGTTTGTGTGTAGGAAAACTTAAGCTTCTGTGTCTTCTTTAAATAAAGATCTAGTGGTAGAGATCCCAACTAGTGGTTATGTGTTAACTTCTGATGTGTGTTTGAATTGTTCTGTGGAGATTTCTGGTAGAACATTCTTGATTGATTTGATTTTTTTGCCTTTGAGCCGGATTGATGTTATTCTTGGTATGGACTGGTTATCTTTCAACCATGTCTTGTTAAACTATTTTGATAAAAGTATGGTGTTTAATGATTTTGGAGTGAGTAAGGATGTGATGTTTATCTCTGCCAACCAAGTTATGACATCTTTAAAAGAAGATGCTCGAGTGTACATGATCTTGTCTAGCCTGGAAATAGAGACAAAGGTTTATATATGTGACCTCCCTATTGTTAGACAGTTTCCTGAAGTGTTTCTTAAGGATATATCCGGTCTGCCACCTGAGAGAGAGAGATAGAGTTTTCCATAGACTTAGTACCTGGTGCTGGACCCATATCCATAGCTCCTTATAGGATGTCTCCTATAGAGTTAACTGAGCTTAAGAAACAATTAGAGGAGTTGTTGGATAAGCAGTTTGTTAGGCCTAGTGTGTCTCCGTGGGGAGCACCAGTGTTGCTAGTGAAGAAGAAAGATGGGACCATGAGATTGTGTGTGGATTATCGCCAATTGAATAAGGTAACGATTAAGAATAAGTACCCTTTGCCTAGAATAGATGACCTTATGGACCAGCTGGTAGGAGCTTGTGTGTTTAGCAAGATAGACCTTAGGTCGGGTTATCATCAGATCAGAGTGAAGTCTGAGGATATACCAAAGACTGCTTTTAGGACCCGTTATGGTCACTATGAGTATCTAGTCATTCCCTTTGGTGTGACTAATGCTCCAGGAGTGTTTATGGACTACATTAATAGAGTTTTTCACCCTTATCTTGACAATTTTATGGTACTATTTATAGATGATATTTTGGTATACTCCAACACTAGAGAGGAGCATGAAGAACATTTGAGGATTGTGTTGCATACCCTTAAGGACCGACAACTCTATTCTAAGTTGTCCAAGTGTGAGTTTTGGTTAGAGAAAGTTAGTTTCCTAGGGCATGTGATATCTCAAGGGGGTATAGTTGTGGATCCCTCTAAGATAGAAGTTGTTCTTGAGTGGGAGAGTCCTAAGTCTGTTTTCGAGATTAAGAGTTTTCTAGGTTTAGTAGGATACTACCGGAGATTCATAGAATGTTTCTCCAAGTTGGCTCTACCGTTGACTAAACTGACTCGTAAGGGGCAAGCTTTTGTGTGAGATACCCAATGTGAGCATAGTTTCCAAACCCTTAAGGAAAGATTGACGACCGCTCCAGTGCTAGTTTTGCCTAACCCGAGAGAACCATTTGAGGTGTATTGTGATGCATCAAAGATGGGTTTAGGAGGAGTGCTGATGCAAAATGGCCAAGTAGTGGCCTATGCTTCTAGATAGCCTAAGACCCATGAGAGGAATTATCCCACCCATGATCAAGAGTTGGCTGCTGTAGTTTTTACCCTTAAGATTTGGAGGCATTATCTGTTTGGCTCTAAGTTCGAGGTGTTTAGTGATCATAAGAGCCTTAAATACTTGTTTACTCAGAAGGAGCTGAACATGAGACAAAGGAGATGGTTAGAGTTTATCAAGGATTATGATTTTGAGCTTAGCTACTATCCCAGTAAAGCCAATGTAGTGGCTGATGCCTTGAGTAGGAAATCTCTACATATCTCTGCCTTGATGGTTGGAGAGATGGATCTCCTAGAACAGTTTAGAGACCTTAGCCTTGCATGTGAGGTTACTCCTAATAGTGTGAGATTAGGAACGTTGAGGATCACTAGTGAGTTACTAGGTAATATGAAGGAGGGCCAGAAGATTGATCCTTTTCTAAGGACTCAGTTAGAGGCTATAAAGTCAGGAAGGGACAGTAGTTTCAATGTTGGATCAGATGGGGTCTTGAGACTTCAAGATAGGGTTTGTGTTCCCAATGTGCCTGAACTTAGGAAGATGATCTTAGAGGAAGGACATAAGAGTAATTTGAGCATCCATCCTAGTGCTACCAAGATGTATCAGGATTTAAAGATGATGTTTTGGTGGCCCAACATGAAGAGAGAGGTTAGTGAGTTTGTCTATGCATGCCTAGTTTGTCAGAAGGCTAAGATAGAACATCAGAGACCTTCAGGGAAGTTACAACCTGTAGAGATACCCCAGTGGAAGTGGGACAGTATTTCCATGGATTTTGTGGTAGGATTACCTAGAACCCCTAGAGGTTTAGATTCTATCTGGGTAATTGTTGAAAGACTGACTAAGTCTACTCACTTCATTCCCATTAATATCAGATTTTCCTTGGAGAATTTGACCTCCCTGTATATAAGTGAGATTATCAAATTACATGGTGTGCCATCTAGCATAGTATCTGATAGAGATCCTAGGTTTACCTCTAGATTTTGGGAGAGGTTGAATAGAGCGTTGGGGACCAAGCTTAGACTAAGTTCAGCCTACCATCCTCAGACTGATGGCCAAACTGAACGGACCATTTAGTCATTGGAGGACCTTTTGAAGGCGTGTGTCTTAGAGCAAAAAGGAAGTTGGGAGAGTTTTCTTCCATTAATAGAGTTCACTTATAACAACAATTTTCACTCTACGATTCATATGGCTCCTTATGAAGCTTTGTATGGTAGAAGGTGTAGGACACCCCTATGTTGGTTAAAGCCCGGAGAAGGCCTTACCTTAGGACCGGAAGTGGTACAACAAACCACCGAGAAAGTCAAGTTAATCCAGGAAAGGATGAGGACTGCTCAGAGTAGGCAAAAAAGTTATCATGATAAGAGGAGGAAAGATCTGAAATTTGAGGTTGGTGATCATGTATTCTTGAGAATCACTCCGTGGACTGGGGTTGGTCGAGCATTGAAATCCCGAAAGCTCACACCTCGCTTTATCGATCCTTTCCAAATTCTTACGAAAGTTGGCCCTGTGGCATAGCAAATTGCATTACCCCCATCTCTTTCTAATCTTTACAATGTCTTTCATGTGTCTGAACTCCGTAAGTATATCCATGATCCATCCCATGTGATTGAATTGGATGATGTACAAGTGAAGGAGAATTTGACATATGAAACATTGCCTTTGAGGATCGAGGATAGGCGAACAAAACACATAAGAGGGAAAAAGATTTCATTGGTCAAGGTGATATGGGGAGGTGCATCAGGAGAAGATGCCATGTGGGAATTAGAAAGTTAGATGCGAGAAGTTCATCCATCCTAAGGGTGGGAGAGTTGTACCACCCTAATATATATATATATATATATATATATATATATATATATATATATATTAGTAATTATATTTGATGTTTGATTATTTTGTTGTGTTATTTTATCCGTAATTATTTTCAAGGAGGTTAATTTAGTTCATAGAGGGGTGTGGGTAGATAAGAATCTAGCTTCTCAAAGAAGTCATGAGGAAGCCTCTTAATGAAGCTTCTCAAGGAAGCTACATGAAGCTGTCTCGGTAAAAATGCTTCCCAGCCTACGCTAACCGTTGGATCTTCTCAAAATTTGGTCTGGAGCTTCACAGAAAAATTTTCCACGACCTGACCGTTGGGATCTTTGACAAGTCGTCTGGAGTGTGCGCGACGCTTCCGTTTTCGAGAGCCTTAGTCACTTGTGCGTTTTGAGCCTTGTAGTCCAATTAGCTTTGGAAAAACGCCATTTCTTCTCCTTCTTTCTTCCAAAACCATTTACAACGTTCCAAGCTCTTTCTCCATCACCCACAGCCACCAGTAGCCACCAAAAACCGCCATTGTTCTCCGTTGAAACCCCACACTGAGAGGAACCCTTCATTCGAAGCGGAATCTTCCAACATGGCTCGTGATTTCGGTAGAGAACGAAACCCTAATCTGACCTTTCGTTTTCCTTTGAGGTAACCATGGTTCTACGCTTGTTTCTTGTTAGTTTCATCTTACCTTTGCATCATTTCTAAGTTTGGAAACCGCCATTGCATGTTTTACGCTTCCTCTGAGAAACCCTAGAGCAAAGAGACTTTGTAAACGTTAGCTTTTCATGAAATGTGTGTTATTTTCGTGACCTTCACTGAACCCCGGTCGCATTGGCATGATCAGAATTTCAAAATGATGTTCCTTTTCTAAAACCCGAAACGCCCTTTAACCCTTACATTCTGACAAGGGTTTTGACTCATAATATTGTCACTAGCTTTATTTCTAAAATCCATATTAAGTCTCCTTCGTTTTGACATGGTAGAGGCTTACGTGGAACTGACGAGCGAGGATGAAAAAGAAATCTCCAAGTGACGTGATGAGGAACCCATGGGTAGCTCACAATAGGTGAGGGGAGTTTATTATAAAATTTACCGTTTTAACACCATAGTTAAGGTAAGGGAACTTAGCTATGAGAATAACTGCCTGTCCCTGCTGCATGTTGATTTTTCCTTTATAGAAAATGATGTTTTTAACTAATGGGATGTGATACATTTGATATTGATGTTGCATGTTTTTAGGAAAAACTATGTTTTGACGAATGGGATGCGATATATATATATATATATATATATATATATATATATATATATATATATATATATATTTATTGTGATGAATGATATTGTTGTCTTTATTTGATTTGTGTTGTTTGAAGACCTAGGAGTGTGAATCTCAGGCATGAAAGAAATATATATGTGCGGAATGCGATTTATTGTTGATGTCGCTATTGAGGATTTTAATTGATATGTGGTGATATTGATAATTATGATGATATTGATTTGAGATGACGTTGTTGATAAAGACCATGTCAACTTGGATTGATGTTATTATTGATGATTATGTGAATATGAAATGAGGTTGTTGTTGTTGTTGATAACGTCATTCAGAAGAGATGATATTTATGTTGAGAATGATATGAAAATGGAATGTTGATTGATGTTGGAAATGCATTGGCATGTGCATGTTGTGTATGTTCATGGGGGGGTGCATTGACCTTGTCGGATGGCCCATTCGTGGGGGACTAGAGTGGTTAAAGAATCTAAGCATTCGCTGCGGGGATGCATAGGCGCTTTAATTTGTCCATGGTCATTGCACTTGATGGTGCCCATGTTTGATATGTTGGATGTTGTGTATGTGCGTGGGGGGTGGAGTGCACTGACCTTGTCAGATGGCCCATTTGTGGGGGACAAGTGTGGTTAAAGAATCTAAGCATTTCTGAGGGGATGCTTAGGCGCTTTAATTGGTCCATGGTCTTTGGCACTTGCTTTTGGCCACGTTCATACGTCGTATGTAGTGTATGTTCATGGGGGGGGGGAGTGCACTGACCTTGTCGGATGGCCCATTCATGGGGGACAAGCGTGGTTATAGAATCTAAGTATTTTTTAGGGGATGCTTAGGCGCTTTAATTGGTCCATGGTCTTTGGCACTTGCTTTTGGCCATGTTCATAGCTCATACGACATAGGAAATAGAATAACTGTGGCAGAGTGTACTTTGTAATGAGAGGGCACGTCACCTGGTAGGGAACTCCTTTGGGCCCCAGGATGATCACCTATGGGGGGGCAATTACGTGCGCAACTGGTGGTCTCGACGAACTCTACATGGTTTCCTAAGTGAGAGTGTCGTGTGGACACGCTTAGGCTATTTCCTGGGATTTGGTTGTTGGTACGTACCACATTGCATCTGAGAGTTAAGTCAGGTGCATGCATCATTCTGTGCAGTCCTTATTGGATCCATGGATGGATGATGAGAAATTGTTGAATATGGATGATGGGTAATTGTTGAATAATTGTTGGATGTGAGTGTTGAATAATGAATGTTGTGTAAGCTCATAATGTTTACCTATGTTTCTTGCTAATTGTGGTTATTTGGATTTGGTATTGGTTCTTTTTATAATGAACCCACCCTTGCAATTTTGTATCATGTGGTTGATACCTGTGATTATCACGAACATTGTTCATGGGAGCAGAATGACAGCAGCAGGGTGCTGGGAGTAAGATTCTGGTGAGGAGCCGACGTGATGACGTTGGCATTATTTTGGGAGAGAGTTTTGCTTTGTAATCAACTCCTCCATAATTGGTTTTCAAGTTTTATTTTATTGAATCAAAGATGTAAACTTCAGATTTTACTTATATGTATGAACAAATTTAATTTTCCCTCATGTGGATGATGTGTACTAAGTTGTTGTTCCTATATATATATTCACCTAAGTAAATGTGTATGGTTTAACGAACGTATGTTGGGACAAAATTACTTCTATCTTTTTTTATAAGCAAATTAAGAGAGTTTATTTTTATAAAAATTGAAATTATTGCATATTAAAGTGTTGATATCGTAGCGATGAGGCGGGTCGTTACAAATCTAATCAGCAACAGGGACAGTGGAGAACTCACCCTGGTAATCAGTTCAATAAAGACTAAGGCGACCATCTAATAGGCCAATGCAACAAGGGCCTAGTCTCTATGACAGAACGACAAAGCTAAAAGAGACTCTTGCTCAGTTCATGTAAGTATCCATGTCTAATCAAAAGAGCACAGAGTCAGCCATCAAGAATCTAGAAGTCCAGGTGGGACAATTGGCAAAACAACTGGCAGACTGACCGTCAAGCAGCTTTGGAGCCAACACAGAGAAGAATCCAAAGGAGGAGTGCAAGGTTGTTATGACTAGAAGCAAAATGGTGAGCATGAATGAAGATCATTCCAATACTCTACTGGAGGATCCCCATGAATCCTTCGTTCCTTAACAAGAGAAGTCCACCAATAAAGGGCATACCCTTGAAAGCTAAGGGTAGCCAATGGAACTTTTCTCTCTTCGCTAATATGATGGCAAGCAAAGAGTTGTTCAACCTTCATTTCCCAATCTAAGTAGGCCTCAACATTATCTTTTCCATGAAAATATGGGAGGCTAATCTTAACCTCTTGAGGCCTTCTATCCTTTTCTCTTCTTTGGGAGTGATGTTTAGTATGTGAACTATGGCGTCCTCTATAATAGTCGCTAAGTTCTTCACTTAAACTCTTGAAAGAGTCATGACTACTATAGGAGGCATGTTTTTCTCTTTTCATTTCTTTCATTATTTTTCTTCTTTCTTCCTCTCTTATTTTCTCTCTTTCATCTTGACTTATTTCTTCCACTCTTTTTTTACCTTTTTCTTTTCTCTCTTGTTTTTCTTTCCACAACTTAAAGGATCTCAACTCATCTAATATCTTATACAAGGGGTCCTTAGGAGTAGAACCCTCACCATTAACACTAGATGATGAATGAAGACTCATGTTGGTTCCTAAGTTATGGTTCTTTCTTGTTGGGGGTTTGAAAACAAAAGGTAAAAGAAACTATGGTTGAAACTAGCCAAAATAAAAACTAAAAGAGGTGTGAAAGATAAGGTAAAAACTGATTGGTAAAAGGCAAGCTACCTAGGCGGTTTGACAATGGAGGGTAAAGGAAATAAGCAATGAAAGTAAGCAAGAAATTAAAGTGCAAGAAATGCAAACTAGGCGGATCCTAAGAGTGTTTGGATGACGTCATTTAAGGTTCCCAACAAAACACTCATTATCCTAAGGGAAAATTGCCTAAAATTATTACACACAAATGGAACTAGGGTGACCTATTGGAGGCTCCCAACTAACTTCCAATGAAAGGTCTTTTTGTTACAAAATTTGAAAACAAAGCAAATTGCCAATTACAAAAAAAAAAGTCCTCAATTGTGGTGGCTATTCTCTCTTTGGTGTTTCACTCAATTTTGGAGTGTTTCTTAGTCCAATAGCTCTTAAGGTGGTTGGCCCCTTGCTTATTGACTCAAATTCTTCAAGGTATGACACCAATCCTCCTTTCCAATTCCCTATATGGCAACTCACAAGCAAGGAAACAAAGAGACAAGCAATAACCAAAGACAAAAAAAAAATGAAATGAAAGCTAAACCAATAGAGTTTTAACAAGACAAATTTTCAAGGATTATTCAACAATTAAAGCAATGAAAAGCACACAAAAGCAAGCTAGGACTCAAAGAAAAACCTAGAATGGCTCTAGAGTAGAGTAGAAAAACTAAAAAGGAAAAGACTCAAGAAACCTCTAGTTTTGGCACTTGTTTTCACAATAATTTTCAATTGAAATTTCAGAACTAGGATTGGTATAAAATACACACCAATTATAGAACAAATTTTGAGCCAAAACAACAAGCACACTTCCCTTTCACTTTTTTTTCCCGGACACTGATTTTTCTGTCAGCTTGTTTGATTTTTCTTATTTTTTCCTTTAATCCAAATCGCTTAGTTATTTTTTCTTATTTTTGGTCCAGATGTCTAGAAAATTCAGTAAAAATTTCAGCTCAAAAAACGTAGTGACCAATTCCCAGTAATTTATACAAGTTTGTATGTTCAAGCTACCAGCACCAACGATTTCAACCTAGAAATCAAGAGTAGTGTTTATGTTGCTTAAGGCTTGGATAATTACAATTTGTGTTTGCTTATGGTCAATTATCTTGAATAACACAATTCAATAGAGCTTAATACTTATTTTGATTCACAAATCCAGCCACAACTCAGCACCACAACTCAACTTCATCATAGTCATCATGTAGGAAACTTAGAAAACAAAAAAAAAAAAAAGAGTTCAACAACAAGACTACTTCTAGGAATTGATTTAGAACATGTTATGAACTAAATAACATGCATGAATTAGACTCAAAATTCAAAATATAGGCTAAGAATGACAAGAATACATGAAAAAATTTATCTAGAATTCAATCAACAAAATAAAAATTCAACACAAACTTAGAACATAATGTGACAATTATTATGACTTTACATGACTCTAAGACAACATGGATTAAGTAATTTACACTTAGATTTTTGTTTTTTTTTCAAATCAATATTTTGGAAGAAAATTTAGATCTAAGGTTCAGCACAAGAATATTATGAATGAAAAATGATAAAACTTAAAATCAACACAAAAACATGATTCAAGAGTAGATCTACAAAATTTGAACCATAGAAATGCAAGAACAAGTGTAGATCTAAGATTTAATTGGTTTATTTTTTTGAATCTACTCTAAACAGCACCAAACCACAAGAAAATGGAGGATATACATGGAGAATAAGATGAAGAACAAGGAATTAAAGAGAATTCACCAAACAAAAAGATAGAGGAAGCAAAAGAACATCACCTAGATGAAGATGCTCTTGATACCACATGATGTAAGCTCCATTGGAGCTTGTAGGCCTAGGATCTTCTTCATCAATAGATTCCTTTGCTTCTTGGAAGATGAATGGCAGCGGAATGGAGAAGGAAGAGAGAGAGGAGACGCCACTTCAAGGAGAAGATGAATCTAGAAGAAGCTTACCACCATAGGAGGCCATGGATAAGAGCTTGGAGGAAGAAGGAGATGAATGAAGGGAGAGGAAGAGAAGACCATGAAATTTTGTGCTCTAAAAGAGCTCTAAAATCTGAAGTTTAATTTTCAAATGTTCAAAGTTGAAAAAATGCACACACATGACTTCTATTTATAGCCTAAGTGTCACACAAAATTGGAGGGAAATTTGAATTTCAATTCAAATTTCACTTGAATTTGAAATTGAATTTGTGTGGAGCCAAAATTTTACTAATTATGATTAGTGAATTTTAGTTATGGTTCAGCCCACTAATCCAAGATCAATTCCAAGATTCTCCACTAAGTGTGCTTAGGTGTCATGAGGCATGTAAAGCATGAAGGACATGCACAAAGTGTGACTATATGATGTGACAATTAGGTGTAGTGAGCAAATGCTCACCTTCCCCTCTAAAATTTAATTGGATTGGGCTTCTACCAATTCAATTAAATTTATTTCCCAACACACATCAAATATTCACTTAGTGCATGTGAAATTACAAAACTACCCCTAATACAAAAACTAGTCTAGGTGCCCTAAAATACAAGGGCTGAAAAATCCTATATTTCTAGGGTACCCTATCTACATTATGGAGCCCTAAATACAAGGACCAAATATAATGATATCCTAGTCTAATATGTACAAAGATAATTGGACCCAACCTTGACCCATGGGCTCATAAATCTACCCTGAGGTTCATGAGAACCCTAGGACCTTCTTCAGCAGCTCTAGCCCAATCCTCTTGGAGCCTCTTGCTCATGGCTCTAGTGACTGGTCCCTTCCTAGGGAGGATTGCATCATATGCTTCTAGACCACTTAAGACTCATGAGAGGAATTATCTCACCCATGATCTAGAGTTGGTTGTTGTAGTTTTTTCCCTTAAGATGTGGAGGCATTACTTGTTTGGCTCAAAGTTTGAGGTGTTTAGCGATCATAAGAGCCTTAAGTACTTGTTTAGTCGGAAAGAGTTGAATATGTGTCAAAGGAGATGGTTAGAGTTTCTTAAGGATTATCATTTTGAGCTTAGCTACCATCCCGGCAAAGCCAATGTAATGGTTGATGCCTTGAGTAGGAAATCCCTACATATGTCTCTCTTGATGGTTAGAGAGATGGATCTCCTAGAATAGTTTAGAGACCTTAGCCTTTCATGTGAGGTTACTCCTAATAGTGTGAGATTAGGAACTTTGAGGATCACTAGTGAGTTACTAGGAGATATCAGGGAAGGCCAAAAGACTAATCCTTTTTCTGAGGACCCAATTAGAAGCTATAGAGTCAGGAAGAGATAGTAGTTTCAATGTTGGATCGGATGGAGTTTTGTGACTACAAGATAGGATTTGTGTTCCCAATGTGCCTGACCTTAGGAAGATGATCTTAGAGGAAGGACATAGGATTAATTTGAGCATCCATCCCGGTGCTACCAAGATGTATCAGGATTTAAAGGTGATGTTTTGGTGGCCCAACATGAAGAGAGAAGTTAGTGAGTTTGTATGTGCATGCCTAGTTTGTCAGAAGGCTAGGATAGAACATCAGAGACCTTCAGGGAAGTTACAACCCTTGGAGATACCCCAGTGGAAGTGGGATAGTATTTCCATGGATTTTGTTGAAGGACTACCTAAAACCCCTAGAGGTTTAGATTCTATCTGGGTTATTGTTGACAGACTGACTAAGTCTGCTCATTTTATTCCCATTATTATCATATTTTCCTTGGAAAAGTTGACCTCCTTGTATATTAGTGAGATTGTTAGATTACATGGGGTGCCATCTAGCATAGTGTCTGATAGAGATCCTAGGTTTACCTCTAGATTTTGGGAGAGCCTGAACAGAGTGTTGGGAACCAATCTTAGACTAAGTTCAGTCTACCATCCTTAGACTGATGGCCAAACTGAACGGACCATTCAGTCGCTGGAGGACTTTTTGAGGGCATGTGTCTTAGAGCAAAAGGGAAGTTGGGAGAGTTTCCTTCCGTTGATAGAGTTCACTTATAACAACAATTTTCACTCTAAGATTGGCATGGCTCCCTATGAGGCTTTGTATGGTAGAAGGTGTAGGACACCCCTATGTGTGAATGTATGTATACATGATTTTGATGATGTCAAAAGAAGAATCAAACAAGGCTCATTTGCTTCAAGATTAATACAAGATTGTTTCAACAAACAAAGCCTTGATTCAAGATTTCTTCAAGATCAAGCCTTGCCTCAAAACGAAAGGTTTCAATTCATCCAAGGCACATGTAATTGATCACCAAGGCACATGTAATCAATTACCAATACATGTAATCGATTACCAATGGTTTGAAAGTGTGTAATCGATTACACATCATATGTAATCGATTATCAGAGACTCTAAACGTTGGGAATTCAAATTTTAAATGAAGAATCACAACTGTTCAAGAAAATTAACTATGTAATCGATTACACTAATGCTATAATCGATTACCAGAGAGGATTTTCAAGGAATATCGCCAACAGTCACATCTTATCATTTGGATTTTGAATGGCCATCAAAGGCCTATATATATGTGTGACTTGGGACGAAATTGATAGAAAGTTTTTCTGAACTGAAATGTCTTATCCTCTCTAAAAGATTCCTTGGCCAAACACTTGCATATTCAATAAGGAATCTTGATTGATCTTCAATTGTAATATCTTTCTTTTTCAAGAGAGATTTCTTCTTCTCTTCTTCTTACTTCTGAAAAGGAATTAAGAGACCGAGGGTCTCTTGTTGTAAAGGATTCTTGAACACAAGGGAAGGGTTGTCCCTGTGTAGTTCAGACTTTGTAAATGGATTTTTACAAAGGGAGTGGAAAATCTCAAGTGGGTTGCTTGAGTACTGGACGTAGGCACGGACTTTGTCGAACCAATATAAAACTGTGTTTGCATTCTCTTTTCCCTTATCTCATTTATTTTGTTGTAATCAATTTTGTCTTTCATGTTTAAAGAACATTATTAAATTGATTGCTGCTTCTTTTGCATTCTAAGCCTATCACTCTTAAGTTATTGAGGCCTCTGGTCCAACACTATGTTGGCTAGAGCTCGGAGAAGGCCTTACCTTAGGACTTGAAGTGGTACAACAAACCACCGAGAAGGTCAAGTTGATCCAAGAAAGGATAAGGACCGCTCAGAGTAGGCAGAAAAGTTATCAGGATAAGAGGAGGAAAGATCTGGAATTCGAGGTTGGTGATCATGTATTCTTGAGAGTCACTCCATGGACTGGGGTTGGTCGAGCATTGAAATCCCGAAAACTCACACCTCGCTTTATCGGTCCTTTCCAAATTCTTAAGAGAGTTGGCCCTGTGGCATACCGAATTGCATTACCCCCGTCTCTTTCTAATCTTCACAATGTCTTTCATGTGTCTCAACTCCGTAAGTATATTCATGATCCATCCTGTCGCAACCTACCCTTTTGCGGGCGAGCGAGGCGAGGCTTACGGGTGTGTTTTAAGGCGTTGGACTTTAAAACGGTTTTCAATGATTTTTGCAGACAAAGCTGGATTTTGTGAGTTGATTTTAGCCTTAGTTTCACTTTTCTTATTAGTCAATTGATCCAAGAAAACTTCCAAAGAAAAACGTCCGATTGATTTTTTTTATTATTTTATTCAAAGATATTTTGATTATTTTATTATTATTTGGTTTTTTTGGTTTTACCGGTTACAACGTGAACGATCGGTTAGATTTTACTTTAACAGTGATTAAACGAGATTACAACACAAATCTTCGGTTGAAATTCATTTTATCATTTACTAGGTGAGAAAACGGCTTAAACGATCGGTTAAAGCTCGTTAAAAACGGAAGAAAAAGAAACTGAAATTGAACGAAATAAAGATGAAAGCCAAAAAACCAAGAAATGAATTAAAAGTCTTGGATTTGGAAACTTACCCGTTGAAGAACGAAGAACGGATGAAGAACGGACGAAGAATGGTGAAGAACGGAGGAAAACCTTCACGGATTTGCTTACGGAAACCTCTCGGAAGCGTTACGGAAGCACTTCGGCTTTGATTTTCTTCACGAAAATAATTTTTTTCACTCAAAACATCTTAAATGCATAGCCAGGGGAATCCAGGACCCTTAGAACAGCCCCCTTTTGCCCTTATATAGGAAAAAGGGGGCGAGCTGGGTTGCTTCCTTAGATTCAAATTTTGAAAATTGCTATTTGCACCCCCTATTTTGATAAGTTCACCCCCTTCTTTCGTAATTTACGGAAAAGTTACGGAAGTATGTAGGACTTGATTTTCTTCTTTTTTTCTCTTCCTTCTCACTCATATTAAGTGAAATATGCTTATTTAGGGCTATGAGAATTTTACGGAAGCATTACGGGTGTCCCGGAAGCCCATTTTTTAACAAAACGGGGGAGGTGGTTGCCACCTAGGTTGCTTCCACCTTAAGCAAGAAAATGCCCAGAAATCTCTAGAAGGGCCCAGATTTGAAAATTATTATTTGCACCCCCATTTTACTAAATACACCCCTTTGCCCATTTTTTACTGATTCTTTTTCCGTAACGTTACGGAACCTCACGAATTACGTAACGATACTTGTTTTCTTTTCGTAATGTCACGAAACTTTACGGATTATGCAACCATCCCCTCTTCGGCTTCTGGAAGGTTTCGGAACTTTACGGATTGCGCAATAATGTTTCTTTTCGACTCCCGACATGTCACAGAACTTCATGGATTGCTTAACGATGGGTGTCAAGTTCCTCGAAGCGGTCAAGCGAATGTTGCATGCCATCAAACAATGGTCCCCGGACGAAATTAGGGTATGACACATCCCATTTGATCGAATTGGATGACGTACAAGTGAAGGAGAATTTGACATATTACCTTTAAGGATTGAGGATAGGTGAACAAAACACCTAAGAGGGAAGGAGATTCCGTTGGTCAAGGTGATCTGGGGAGGTGCATCAAGAGAAGATGCCACGTGGGAATTAGAGAGTCGGATGCGAGAAGCTCATCCATCCCTGTTTGAGTCAGGTAAATTTTGGGGACGAAATTTCTAAAAGGGTGGGAGAGTTGTAACACCCTGAAATATTATTAGTAATTATATTCAATGTTTGATTATATTTGTTTTTTTATTTTATCCATGTTTTATTTTTCAAGGAGGTGAGTTTAGTTATTAGAAGGGTGTGGGTAGTTAAAACTCTAGCTTCTCAAAGAAGCCTCTCAAGGAAGCTTCACAAAGAAGTCTCACGAGGAAGCTTCTCGAGGAAGCCTCTTAATGAAGTTTCTCAAGGAAGCTGTCTGAAATTGTCTCGGTAAAAGTGCCATCCTGCATCTGTTAATTGTTGGATCTTCTCGAAATTTGGTCTGGTGGTTCACAGGACAGATATCCACAATCTAACCGTTGCGATCTGTGATATGTCTTTTGGGGTGTGAGAAAATCTTCCTTTCCCAAGAGCAGAAGCACTTGAGTGTTGCAAACGTTATTTTTCGTGTAGCCTTGGAAAACAACCATTCATTTCTCCTTCTTTCTTCCAAAACAATTCCCCAACGTCCCAAGCTTCTTCTCCACCACCCACAACCACCGGTGGCCGCCACGGACCACCATTGTTCTCCGTTGAAACCCCACACCGAGAGGAACCCTTCAATCGGAGCAGAATCTTCCATACTTGCCTCACGGTTCCGGTTGAGAACGAAGCCCAATCTGACCTTCACAGTTTTCTTCGAGGTAATCGTGATTCTAATCTTGTTCCTTGGTAGTTTAAGCTTATCCTTGCATCATTTTCTGACTTTGGAACCACCATTGTATGTTTTACGCTTCCTTTGGAAAACCCTAGAGGAAGAGACTTTGTAAAAGTTATCCTTTTATGAAATGAGTGCTATTTTCATGACCTTCACTGAACCCCGGTCGCATTGGCATGATCGAAATTTCAAAATGATGCTCCTTTTGTAGAACCCAAAATACCTCTTAGCCTTTTCATGTAGTGACATGAGTATTTGACTCAGGGTATCGTTGTCAACTTTATTTCTGAAATTCATTGTAATTTCCTTCATTTTGACGTATAGAGACTTGTGTTGGACTGGCAAGCATGCACGAGAAAGAGACCTCTAAGTGACACAAAGAGGAACCTGGCGGGGAGCTCACAATAGGTGAGGGGAGTTTATTATAAAATTTACCGTTTTGACACCGTAGTTAGGGTTAGGGAACCTAGCTATGAGAATATATGTCTATCCCTGTTGCATGCTGATTTTCCTTTATAGTAAACAATGTTTTTAACTAATGGGTGGCCTCGACAAATACTGCATGGTTTCCTAAGTGAGGTGTCGTGTGGACACGCTTAGGCTATTTCCTTGGTATTGGATACAGTACGTACCGCATTGCATCTGAGAGTTAAGGTCAGGTGCATGCATCATTCTGTGCAGCATTGATTGGATCCATGGATGGATGATGAGTAATTGTTGAATGTGGATGTTGAATAACGAATGTTGTGTAAGCTCTTAATGTTTGCCTATGTTTCTTGCTAATTATGGTTATTTGGATTTGGTATTGGTTCTTTTTATAATGAACTCACCCTTACAATTTTGTATCGTGTGGTTGATACCTGTGATGATCGCAAACCTTGTTCGTGGGAGCAGAATGAAAACAGTAGGGTGCAGGAAGTGAGATTCTGTTGAGGAGCCTCCGAGCCGACGTGATGACATTGGGATTATTTTGGAAGAGAGTTGTGTTTTGTTAATCAACTCCTCCATAGTTGGTTCAAGTTTCTTTTGTTGAGTTAAAGATGTAAATCTCATATTTTATATATATGTATGAACAGATTTAATTTACATTACGTGTATAATGTGTACTGAGTTACTATTCCTATATATATATATATATATATATATATATATATATATATCGCATATTAGAGTGGTGATATCATATCGACGAAGCGGGTCGTTACACTTGCTACGTCAAAGTTAGGCTAGGAAGACTATTCTAGCATGAAATGGTTGCTTTACAACATAAGAAGGAGTTAACAAGCAAGAATTGGCAAGCTTTGAAATGATATTACAAACTAGGAGCTAACTGCTTTGGTCTAGAACCTAATGAGAAGCCACCATCAGATGAAGTTCATCACAAGACTGGACACTACTATCAAACAATCAACCATAATCTATTTGTGGTTGATACACCTTTATGTATGGAAGAAAGAATTTGTAGCTATGTTTGAGTGCAATTTTTATTTCTCTATTGATCTTCCCAAATCCAAATTCACCTTCACTCATCATGTGAAACCTATCATTAAGGAGGTGAATTCTTATAAAGACATTCATGTTGCTTTTGATGCTATGGCCATTGAAGTGTATGATGGCCCTTCTCCATCTTGAGAGTATGTTCATCTTCTTGAAGAAGCTATGTTCAAGGCTTTGGAGTCTCTTACTGAAGTTCTTCATGACTGAGCCCATGTTGAAAAGGAAGCATAGAAGTGGAAAATCTTTGGTGATTACTACTTCAAGAAGCATACTAAAGGAGAATCTTCTAGTGACTCCAAAGATGAGTTTCTGTGCAACATAGAGGAGCAAGATGCCAACCAAAAAGGAGAGGAGAAGTAAAAGCTGAAGATAGATAGAAGAAACAAAAGATGTAAAAGTTGAGGGGAGTAAGCATTATCTACGGGGGTGATCTTTCTAAATCTCAATCTTTTATTCATCTGTACTTATTGTGAAACTCTTTAATGAATAAGATGAGATGTTCTTCTAATGAGATAAAGTTTATCTCAAAGTCTTATGATGCCATTCTGTTTTTATATTTTATGTTGTACCTAATAAGGTTGTACTTGCACTTAACTGATACATATCATATATATGTGCCTTCAAACTTTTACATATATATTTCTTTGACATCATAAAAAAAGGGAAGATTGTTATAGCCAAAGACATTTATGTCTTAAAGGTGAATCAAGACTCCTAATTATTTTGATTAGATGCAAATAAATACAAGTGATAAAAGTTGTGTTCGCCATGCTATCAGATCATGATCTATGCTTTCGTGATTGAAGTTTCAGATGATATCTTGTGTAAACACGATCTGATATAGTATTTAAGTGTTGCATTTAAGATCTTCATTTAATACTTTGCATCTACTGTGCTGACTTGGTCTGATGGAAGAAGTGGCTTTTTGCTAAAGTGCTTGTCATGCTAACCTATCAACATGGACTCTCTGCATGAAGAAGGAATGTGCATTTAATGCAAGCATTAATTTCCCCCCAACAACCATAATTCATCAGATGAAGATCTTGAGTGAAGAATTAATCTGTTGAGAAACAACAGACACTTGAAGATGAATGTTATAAATAGAAGAAGCTTTGAAGAACAAGTTACGAATGAATTCTATGCGAAATATTATTTCATTCTTTCTTGTGTAAAGCTTTATGTATATTCTTTAAAAAGCTCTCAAAACACCTTATATATCTTGAGAAAAAAGACTAAAGTACTAAGTGTGATATCTATCTATAAGATGATCATATTTTAGTCATTGAGCAATCTTAAAACACACAAATCTAGTTTATTTGATTAGAGCCAACAGTGGCTTGATAGGACAAAGAATACTTGGTTGAAATCAAGCTTGCGGTAGAGCTTGTTTTTGTTTAAGCAAGAAGTGGCAGTGAAAAATACTTGTAACTTTTTAAAGTTAGTGAAACTTAGTGGATTGCCAAGAATTATATGTAGTTTCGGTGGTAGAGACAAACCAATATAAACTTGTGTGTTTCTCTTTACTGCTTTCTTCATTTTAACTGACAAAGGTTTTGGATTTATTTTTAGATCTTATATCTATTTTGATATGTTGTAAAGTCTTTTCATCATCGTCTGATCAAGCCTTTCACATAGTATCTTATCTATTTTTAATCAAAACCTACATCAAACGATAACTCGTGTTTTATTTTAAGAAAGATTAAAAAATTTTAAAAACACAATTCAACCTCACTTCTTATGTTATTTGCCTCTACATAAGCTGTCAAAATATTTTACTCGTATGGTTTGATGACTGTTTTTACATATTCTGACAATTTTAAAGAAGAAAAATAAAATATGAATGTGAAATTGTTGTGATATTTTACATATTCTGATGGTTTTAAATTGTCACAAATCATTTTAAAGAAATTAAATTAAAAAACTATTTTTTGACGATGTAAAACCATTACAAATTGTGACATCATTAACAAAAAGAATGAAAGAGACTAAAAATAACTTTAAAAAAATTTGAGGGACCAATAAAAACAATTTTTTTGGAAGGACTAAAAAACTATTATCCAAATTTAAAGGACAAACATAATTAATCCTTTTTTAATCCTTAAACTTTTTAGAAATTTTGCTTTTAGTTCCTGAACTTTTTAGTATATTTTAGTCCTTTAACTTTTTTATGTTTTTAATTTTAATCCTTTCAGGTATGGGTGGGTATATAGACATAGATTCGCGGGTCGACTTGTTAAGCTCGTAAATCTTGCAAATAATGGGGTGTCACATATTTATATTGAGTTTTTGAGTTCGACTTGTTAAGCCGGGGGACCTACTAGACTTTATTCGCAAACTCATAGACTATCCACTTAACCCGCCTAAGTCCAATGTGTTAGTATTGTTAATTTGTTGCGTTTAACTTGAAAAATAAAGTCTAACATTTTTTCTTCTAATTTTATACATTTTTAAAAATATTGTTTTTATATATTTTTTCAAATTATTATTTGACCCCTTGAACCAATTGTTTTATCTACCAGTTTTTACCGACCAAATACAGAACTTGAAAAAAAAAAGTTTATTTATTTCTTGAAGAGACTTATTTGATTGATCTAAAATACAGGTTTTATGGGTCAAGCTTTTAATGAATGAATCCTATACTCATCCCTAGAAACTAAAAGTAATAAAAGCAAGAGACAAAAATTAAGGACTAAACTAAGAAAAAAGGTTAAGGAAATTAAAACATATGAAAACAGTTTAAGAATTTAAAACGTATAAACCCTGATTTTTATTAATTATTAGTGCAAAGATAATTCTTTTGGTAAATACCTAACCTTTTCTTTTTCAAAAATGAATAAATTGAACGCATATCCTTGTATTATAATATTGTGATAAACAAAGCACAATTTTCTAGTCCTTGAACGTCGCGCGCAGGTCGCAAGGCATCGTAGCGGTAGCGCGTGATCCATGGCCACTCTCCTTCTACCCCTCAACTCCTATTCTCCCACACCAATTCGAAACCCTAATCTATCTTCTCTTAAAATCAAAGTCAACCAGCGTCACTCTCCTTTCCAAACCCGACGACTTCATCGCACCCCATTCGTTCGTGCACTGGAGGAAGATTCGAACCCTGAAACAGTCCAAGGTGCTCTCTCTCTCTTTCTCTCTCCCTCTCTCTCTCTCTTGTCTCTGTATGCTAAGCTAATTTACTTGTCTAGGAATTTGATTTTGACTGTTAAAATCTTTCTCAGATGGCGAAGTGAACAGTTTAGGAGTCAAGGTTGCGCTGTCCATGTTGAGATTCTACCAGAGTAACTGTTTTTTTCTTTCATCATTTCTATTAAAATTTTGTAGTACATAACGTAAATAGCCACAAACTTAACGGTTCGGACTAATCATGTGGCTGCTGCGATGCGGATTGTGACTGTTGCGGCGTGAAATTATTATATGTTTTCACTAGATGTAAAATGAATTATACAATTATTCTAATCATTTGCATATCTTTTATTTATAACATAACATAATTTTTCATTCATTTTAAGATTTGGTATCTCCTAACATCCCATATAGCCAAACACATTCGACCATCGTCTCTTAGAAATTCAAAATAGAAGATTGAAATCTAAAATTTAATTTAATTTTGACAATAAAAAAGTATAATAGGACGGTGTTAAAGGCTATGTTGCTGCACCAACGCAGTTCCGTTGTGGCTATTTGTGGTATTTCATGTGATTGAAAATCACACCACAATTACGGGCCGATGCGGTTGTGGACACTAGCAAAACAGCAATATTGTGGCTGCTATTGCAGTTGCGGACTGCTATTTAAAACCATGGGACTAATTTTCGATTCCAAATGGTCATTGGCTCATTGCCGTTACATGAATTGTTATTGGTCCTTTACTTTTATTTTAATTTCTTTGGAGTTTCGTATGCATTTTCATTTTTGGTTGATGTAGTGTGTGATTGGTTTAGCTTGTTTTGAAAAATATGACTTTGTTTCTCAAAATTAATCTATAAAATATTGGTTGCTGATTCTGAATTAGGGAGAATTTGTAACCTCCGAAGAGATTACACTCTTTGGAATTTCCTATGATTTTTCATTTTTGTCGATGTAGTGTGTGATTGGTTTAGCTTGTTATGAAAAATATGAATTTCTTTGTTTCATTTGGAACCTTGGAAGAGATTATATGAACTACTTATAGAAGTAGCTTATAACTTCATTTTAAGCTCTTTTCAACATATTTCATCATGTGTTCAAATCTGAAAACTGCCTCTATGCCATATGCAAGGGTAAGGCTGCGTACAATAACCCTTCCCCATACCTTTGCTAAGCGTGGAGCCTCCAAGCATTGGGGTATGCTAGATTATTTTTTCCAACTTATTTCATCAAGTTTTGCAAGCTGGTCAGAATAATCTTTTTCTTTTTCTTCTTTTTAACTTATTTTATTTAGTTTTTCTATTAAGCTTATGGATAAGCTCTTATTTTAGTCTCATTTAAAAGAAGTTATTTACAGCTTGTTTTGACTTATTTTATGCCATAAGCATTTGTGCAAGTGTTTGAGAAAACTCTTGAAAATAACTTGTGAAATGTCCATAAGCTGTTTTTAAGCTTATTTCTATAAGCTCTTCAGGATAGCTAATGAAAACAGCTTACAACTTATATGAAAACAGTTTAACCCGATTTTCTCTTCGATTATCGAAACAACATATACAAAATTGTTTACATGATAAGTACTTACCTAATATGCCTTTAATTAAGTTGTTTTTCCAATCAGGCCTAAAAGATTATTGAATAAACACTTAATTAAGTTGTTTACACTAAGATGCTGTTCATGTGTGCAGGGGAAATTTCACCAATTTTGCCAAAGAGCTGTCGATACATTCCAACCTGCAGTGAGTATTCCATGGAGGCATATAAGCGATATGGAGCGGTGAAGGGTACAGTTTTAACTGCGTGGCGTATATGTCGTTGCAATCCCCTTGGTATTGTATTTGACTAATAACTTTGATTCATGTTCTGCTTTTATTTTATTTTTTTAATTTAAGCTACATTTTTTGTTTTCAATGGGTTACTATTTAATTCCATATGTTTTAGGTGGGCATGGTTACGATCCACCTAGATGGTTTGGGGAGGTTAGTCCATTAGAAGATGCCCGCGACTGATTAATTTCAGGGCCTGATATTAAGGAGGTCATCACTACGGATTGAACATTTTGAAGTTCTGTGCTGTGCTAATGCTGTCTGGGGATTTTGCATTTGTTTTTTCTGTGTGACTCTGTACTAATGCAAAAGTTCTGTTCTAACCGCGTTGTAGAAGTTGTATTAAGAAAAATGGTATGTCATCGGTATAGTGGTTATGATAATCAAAATGAACTTTTTCTTTGTACAGCCAAAGAAAAAACAGTGCTGAAACAAAGAGAGATCTGCACAATGAATATCCAGTCCAACATGGGGATAGTCATCTGCATAAGGAATATATGTCCTAGATGTGTTATGTTGCCAATCTTAATGAGACACATAATTGGTTTAACTTTTGTGTTTTATATTTGAGAAATGTGTTAGACCCAATTAAAAATGTATACATTAGTAGAAGGATAAGGAAGAAGTCCAAATTAGATGGGCCCAGTCCTGTTAGTGTATCAGAATTGTTATAATAAGTGCTATGAAAAGGGGTATAAGAGGGAATTAACAAGTTTTTAAGGGAGTTGTAACAGATTTGGGGAGAGACCAGGCTCTCGAAGTCCTGGGCAGTTGTATACTCATTTCCTTGTTTGGGCACCTTTGATCTTGAGGAATAATATATACATTCTTTCTTATTTGTTTCTGCAATTCTTGAGTACATTTATTATTCTCTACTTGTTTCTTACAGAATGCTAGTGACACTTCCTTTTTAACACTATCTATTATTGGGTGAAATCTCATACTGGCCCCACTAAAAAACTAACATAGAAATTCACTTAATAATAGTGTTACTTGCATTTCTTTTTATATTATTTTGTTTTTTATTTTTTTCTTTTAAATGAAAATACAAAATTAATATAATAGATATGCTGGGGGATTGTTTCCTTAATTTTTTTAAATACAAGATTAAATTTCTCCTTTGATTTATATAGTTTCACTCAAAATTCAATCTAGTCCCTATAAAAGTTTTCAAAACCTTTGTATGGTTTATCTGATACCAAGCATATATTATATGATCGAATATTACATATTGTTGTCTGGTTAATGTCTCTTTAGACTTTATGCATTGCTAATGCACAATCATTTTTGATGGTTGGGATCTTATAACCGTGCTGTGAGATTGTTTTTTCTTTCTTGCCTGTTTTTAAGTTAACTTCTATGCTAAATTACTGTTAGCTTTAACGAAAAAAGATTGCTATGTGGTAACTTATTGCTGGGAAGAATTATGAGCTACCTCGGGCTGAAGCCAGAAACTTAACTAGTACTAATGTTGCGGAAGTCTTCATTCAGGTATTCTAGTCTTGTGTATGGGAATTCAGATTGATATGCCCTCCATGCCCTCACAAGTTACATGCTTCACTTAATGTGTTTCTGTCCTTGGTTCCTTTTCTTGTTTATTATTTACATTATTTTCAATTACATGATATAATGAAAGTTGACAAAATCATTTGAACTTTGAAGTAATTTTGTGCGAACCGTTGAGTCCCAATATATATTCAATGATTTGTAGGGCTGGTCAACAAATTTCAATGTATACTGGATGTATATATCAGAAACGAACAATTGCTAACAAAATAAAATAACACTGCTAACAATTACTACTAGATAGGTTTTTTTTTTTCATAGGAATTGAACACAATACTAGGAGGTTTATAATCCTTACACATCCTATTCAACCAACTACTGTGCTACTACTAGATAGGCTTCGTTTCAGTTACTACATCCTAAAGGACTAGGGGACATGCTACGTGCACCCAGCAACATTGCTGGTGCACCCAACAAATAGTGAATGGGCAAAATTGCCCTTATGCAATCCCGTCTTTCGAAAGAACTTTCTTTTGGATTAAGTTTCGGAAGACGTTCTTCCGGAATAAATTCCGGAAGAAGGTTCTTCTGGAAGAAGAAGGTGGGCTTCCGAAAGAACTTCCTGAAGAAGTTTCGGAAGAATGTCTTCTGGAACTTCTTCCGAAAGATGGTTCTTCCGGAAGACCAATTTCTTCTTTCGGAGGAACCTTCTTCCGGAAGTTATTTTTTAAATGGTTTTTTTTAAATGAAATTTTTTTTTCTAATAAATTTTTTTTCTAATAAATCAATTATGTTATAAAATAAATAATATTATTATACATAAATTATTAGTATACATAATTATGACTAATATTTCTAATTCATATTTTATGTGCATATAAATTTGAATAATAAATTTTGTGACAATTGAGTATAATTTGAATCATACAAATTACTTAATTCGTATATTTTTTAAAAAATATAAAATATTTACTATGATAACATTTTATTTGTATTACAAAACTTAATATATAATAAATAAATAATTTTAATTTTATAACAACGTGAAGTAAAAATAGATTTCATTTTATAATAATAATCAGAAATAAAATAATATTTAATGTATATTTAATGATGATTTTGTTATTGTGTTGTTTTCTTTAAATTTACTGTGCTGCTTTTTCATTTTACACCTTTTTGCTTTCACTTTCATCCCGGTGTTCTTTGTATTCCTTTTTCGTAAAAAGCTTTTGAAGTTTTGGTGGTCCCGTTTGTGTGTTTGAAGTAACCGTTCAGTGAAGGTTAAATATTGGTGGTACACATTTCGTCGTTGTTGTTCCTATTTCGTCAGAGGTATGCATTTATTGGAGAAGGTGAACCGTAAAATGGTAAAAACTTTTTCCGAAAGAACTATGAACTATCGGAAAAAGTTGTTCCGAAAGAAAAACTATGAACTTCCGGAAGTTGTTTCGGAAGAAGCACTGTGAATTTCCGGAAGAACGTCTTTCGGAAGAAGAACTGTGAACTTCTGGAAGAAGTTCTTCCGGAATGTTAATTTTTTTAATTTATATATAATATATATATTATAATTTATAATATTTGTATTTGAAATTTTTTAAATTGTGGATAATTGATTTAATTAGGTATAATGATTTTGGTATAATATTAAATGATTTAGGTAAAATAATTGTATTTTGTTGTGGTAGAAAAATGTTTTATTAGTTGTTAATTATAGTGTTAAGTTTAGTTTAAGTAAATAATGTAGTTATAAATTTTGAATGTATTTGTATTAGTTAATATGTTTGTTAGTTAATATGTAGTCAATTTTTGGATGTGGTTATATGATAATTTGAATGTACTTGTGTATGATGCATAATTTAATAATATGTTGTTAAGATGGACGAAGATTAATGGACGTATGACTATACGATGTCACAAGAAGTTCATATGAATTATGATTATGATAATGAAGAAGAATGTGGTGTGAATGAACCACATGTTGATTGTTCGAATGCTTTTAATACGTCTCAGGTAATCATGTTGATTAGTTTGAATCATTTGGTTGAATTGATGTTTTGTATAAAAATTAATATGTTGGGGTTGCATTGTAGGTATTTGGTACTCGAGATGATGTTTTGTAGTGGGTTCGAACAGTTGTCCATGAAAACAGATTTGTTGTAGTGATTATGAGGTCTGACATAGATACCGGTAGCAGAGGAAGAAATTCATTTGTCTTAATTGGGTGTGAAAGGAATGGTATGTACAAGTGTAGGAATAAAGAATTCGTTAGAAGAGACACTGGGAGTAGGAAATGTGATTGTCCCTTCAAGCTTCGTGAGAAACCAGTGCATGGAGGGAAAGGTTGGATGGTGAAGTTGATCTGTGGGATTCACAATCATGAATTGGCCAAGTCCTTAGTTGGACATCCATACGCTAGACGATTGACTAAGGATGAAAAAAAAATTATTGCTGATATGACAAAGTCGATGGTGAAACCAAAAAACATCTTGCTAACGTTGAAGGAACACAATGTCAACAGTTGCACCACGATCAAACAAATTTACAATGCAAGAAATGCATATCGTTCTTCAATAAGAGGAGCTGATACCGAAATGCAACATTTGATGAAACTTTTCGAACGTGATCAATACATTCATTGGCATAGATTGAAGGATGAAATTGTGGTGCATGATCTATTTTGGTGTCACCCAGATGCAATAAAGTTATGTAATGCATGTCATCTGGTGTTTTTTTATAGATAGTACCTACAAAACAAACAGGTACAGATTTCCACTACTTGACTTTGTTGGGGTGACACCAACGACGATGACATTCTCGGCTGGGTTTGTATATCTGGAGGCTGAGCGTGTTAATAATATTGTATGGGCTTTGGAACGATTTCGAGGTCTATTTTTAAGAAACGATCGCCTCCCTGTTGTTATTGTCACTGACAGAGACCTAGCACTAATGAATGCAGTGAAAACTGTGTTCCCGGAGTGTACAAATTTGTTGTGCAAGTTTCATATCGATAAGAATGTGAAGGCGAAGTGCAAATAATCGGTCAAAAAAATGCCTGGGACTATGTAATGGATAACTGAGGTACTTTGGTTGATTGTCCGTCCGAACACTAGTTCGTTGAGTCCCTTCAGAAGTTTCAAATTGCTTGTTCGCCTTGGCCAATGTTCGTTGACTATGTTAACGACACATGGATTATCCCCCACAAGAAAAAATTTATTACAGCATGGACGAATAAGGTCATGCACCTAGGCAACACAACAATAAACAGGTATTAAGAACTTATTTTTTTTGTTAGTAAGGATTATTAATAAATGGTATTTAATTGTTGTATATTTTTCATGTTTGTTATGTATTTTAAATGTAGGGTTGAATTAACTCATTGGGCTCTAAAAAGAGTATTACAAAATAGCCTTGGAGACCTGTATAGTGTTTGGGATACCATGAACAACATGATCACGCTGCAACACGTTGAAATTAAAGCATCCTTTGAAACCAATACGCATGTGGTTGGACATGTATTTAAAAAAACTTTATACAATAGGCTTCTTAGGATGGTTTTAAGGAACGCTTTAAATGAGATTGCTTCTGAGGTTGAGCGTCTACGTTATCTCGGCAACAATCCCTCTTCTTGTGGTTGTGTGATGAGAAGCACGCACGGTCTTCCTTGTGCATGTGAGCTTTCTAGGTATACTGCTAGTAGCATCCTAGTGGAGTCAGTCCATATTTTATGGAGGAGACTTTGCTTTTCAGACCAAGGGTTATGTGAGGCCGAAGTCAGCATCAAGGAAGAGATTGAGAACATATCTAAAAGGTTTGAGGAACTTGATGTGTGTGGCAAAGTAACTCTGAAGAGTAAACTTTGAGATATTGCATACCTTGATCATAACTCTATGTGCCCTCCTTCGTCAAAGGTCAACACTAAAGGTGCACCGAAGAAACCGATGAAAAGAAGTCAAAGATCCACAAAGCGTGATCTGTCTTACTGGGAGTATGTTGATGTTTTTCATTCTGTTCAAAGTAGCAACTTTTCAGTCAAACATAGTGCATCATGTTCTGAACCGCCTCAGCCAACAAGGATCATCCCGATGTTGGATCAATTTGCGCCATTCATACAAGGTTTCATTCATGACGTTGTGGATGTGAAAGCGGACGGTAACTGTGGATATCGGTCCATTGCCGCTTTATTAGGTATAGGGGAAAATTCGTGGCCGTTAGTGCGTAACGAATTGATTAAAGAACTTGGCAGATGGTCGCATGAGTACATCAACCTCTTCGGTGGCACAGATAGATTTGAACAATTAAAGTTGTCCCTACTTGTTGATGGGTTTTCTAAGATATGTTTTTAGGTTATTTTTTTAAGAACAAACTTTAAATAACTTACATGTGTATGTTTGCTTGATTCAGGTTAGTGTGGACAAGTGGAAGGATATCACGGAGATGGGATATGTGATTGCATCACGGTATAACATAATCCTTGTATCGTTGTCCCGACAACAAAGCATGACATTTTTTCCTCTTAGAAGTCAACCACCACCCGATTCTTCTGGGCACCGCATGATCTGTGTCGGTCACGTGTTTGGAAATCATTTTGTTCAGGTACATTGAAGATAGTTAGTATAACAATTATGCAATGACTTCCTTGGTTCATTTGAGTTAATAATATTTGTTCATGTACAATAGGTTTATTTGAAAGACCATTGTCCTTTACCTCCTCCAGCGTTGTTGTGGTCAAGCAATTGTTATTCTCAGGCAAAGCAGTGGACAACGCCATATAATAGTATAATGCAGCAGTACACAAGCTTGATGTCATTCAAAAGACACTATGTCGACCTAAATGAAGACTAAACATGCATTGTTTATGTAATTGTATTCATTATGCGATATAATTTGTTGTAAGCCATTAATAGCCAATTAATATTATTAAGTACTCGTTTCGTTAAGAAAAAAATTAGTTGGTTCAACAAAAATCAATTACATGTGTACGATACATCGTTGTCATAATTAACAACACATAATGACATGCATGCGTATTAAAGTTTGAGCACCGACACCACATTGACTGACTTGACTACACATTCTGAAGGAAACATAAATACGAAACATGTTCACGCGTGTCTATTTTTTTGTAAAAAAAGTGAAGCAATCTGTCAGTAAGAACCATGTATATATATGAGACACGGCTAATAAATCACACATTATCTTGCTTTCACATAGTCTCCCAATTGAACACAAAGTATGACATTTTTAGGAGAAACTAGCAGTCAGACAATTGTCAACTCAAGGTTGAGTTTCATTTTTCCAAATGGATCGATTATTCACAATGATACTGGGGTTTACTTCCAAACTTTGACTCTGGTGCCCATTCGAGTACCAAACAACTGTGATTTTGCAAGTCTAAAAATCAGAATACACAATACCCTTCAGCTATCCGACAAACAATTTTTGGATGAAATTCACTACCGACAGTCATTCACCCATATAGGTAACCAAATTTGCTTTCCGTGTATGAAATTGATAAATGATGACGATGTCAACACAATGTTAATGTGTAATGATCAATTGTTTCCGATTGAGTTATTATGCACTGTTTGAAGAACACCAGATGGAGTAATAAACTTACTTCAACGCACTATGCCCCGTACTCATGACGCGATCCTGTATTACAACAGGAAATGGAACATGCCACCCTAGAACAAATTTGTTGGATGCGCGTTCACAGGAAAAAATCCAAAGAAATTTCAAATTCTTTCAAGATGTACCATCGATGAACTGAAGGATTTAATAAAGCAAGTTGCACCTAAAGAGATTCCCCCTCTTAGAATTCACGAATCACAAACGATAAGACGATTGTTTTTCCGCCAACCAGGTCGCTTTGAGTATTCAGATAAACTTATAAAATATGAAATTAATGAGCTGAAGGCCAACGATGAAGTGTTGAAGGTGTTAGTACAGTCTAACTACTGAAAAAAATATGGGCCAATAGAAATTTTAGCTGTCTTTACTAAATATGTTATGGAATTCGAAGACGAGGTGACTACGACATCGCTAAACGACTGAATGCAATGTTTATTTTTTTTCCTTTTCATGTAACTTTTATCTGTTTATGGTGTGTTTAAATTCCATAATAAAGTTGAATGTGTTGTTTGAATGGTCCAAATATAATTTATTTTAATTGTTTGACCTTCAGACCTTAGGCATACTTAGAAGGGTCCGATTCCTATTTTTTTCAATTTTGTGCCTCTTTTTTGAGGTGTTATTCGATGGAAACAGGGTACGACATTAATTTTTTTCGGTTCTTTGACGTCCAAACATGAGAAATAGCACCCCTCCAATGTCTTAGGTGACTCGCACATAATTCAGAAAAACCCCCAAACATGGGTACTTAAACATGTAAAAAGGGTCTGATTGCTATTTTTTTCGATTTTGTGCCTCTTTTTTGAGGTCTTATTCGATGGAACCAGGGTACGACATTAATTTTTTTGGGTTCTTTGACGTCTAAACATGAGAAATAACGCCCCTCCAATGTCTTAGGTGACTCGCACATAATCCAAAAAAAACCCCAAACATGGGTACTTAAACATGTAAAAAGGGTCTGATTCCTATTTTTTTCGATTTTGTGCCTCTTTTTTGAGGTCTTATTCGATGGAACCAGGGTATGACATTATTTTTTTTGGGTTCTTTGACGTCCAAACATGAGAAATAGCACCCCTCAAATGTCTTAGGCGACTCGCACATAATAAAAAAAAAACCCCAAACATGGGTACTTAAACGTGTAAAAAGGGTCTGATTGCTATTTTTTTTCGATTTTGTGCCTCTTTTTTGAGTACTTATTCGATGGAATCAGGGTACGACATTAATATTTTTGGGTTCTTTGACGTCCAAAAATGAGAAATAACGCCCCTCCAATGTCTTAGGCGACTCGCACATGATCCAAAAAAAACCCCAAACATGGATACTTAAACATGTAAAAAGGGTTCGATTCTTATTTTTTTCGATTTTGTGCCTCTTTTTTGAGGTCTTATTCGATGGAACCAGGGTACGACATTAATTTTTTTGGGTTCTTTGACGTCCAAACATGAGAAATAGCGCCCCTCCGACATAAATATCATTTTCATCTTTTTACTTTAAAAGACAAACAATTACTTATCTTATTTTTAAAATTTTATAATTTTAATGTCATTCTTATGAACGAAAGTCATGATTTTAGCTTCACTTTTTTTTTTATCAAAAATTCATAAGAGTCCAAAACTTCGCTTAAGGACCAGAATCGATACGTCAGTTAATATCATAAAATAATATACAATACAAAACAAGTAAACTATATTAAACAAAAAAGAGTAACAAATACAAAAAATTATGTCAACTACAAAACATAAAAACAATAATCAATGCTCTGTGCGCCGTCTCTGTCGAGCCCTGACACTTCCATCTGCACTGGCACCCCCCTGGCGATCGTGAGGCAAGTTTGCATAATATCTTGTAACTCTGTGCCTGTAGTGACCATCCTAAGGTTGAGCACACGCTCCAACCTTTCTGCGATCGCCTCATAGCCTTCGTAATCATCTTGTGAGAGTCATAAAAAACATTTATTATAAAATTTAAAATAAATAAAAATTCATCAAACATTAAACGCACAAATAATCTTATCACTGCATGTGGAGGGGGGTCAAATGCCACTGGAACCTGTGGGATGGCTGGCTGCATGTACTCCTCATGGTCTGGGGCAGGTGCATGTCTGGGCTGGTCACCTTCCTGGGTTGGTATCATGAATTGGTGGGATATTTGGAAAAACCACTCCATGTAATCCGCAGATACCTACCCAGGCACTACACAAAGCTCACCCACAGTTAGTACTTGGTCCGCGAAATGCACCCACCTGTCATCTATATCATGATATGACAATGAAGCACTAACAGGCGGCGGAGGGATGCTCTGAATGTAACCAAACTGCCGTAGCACCCTCTCCAGTCGAACTGTGACCACCATAGGATCCCATCTCAGCTGACCCTGGAACGACGAAATTAGCTCAAACCCCCTAACCCCTCGATGCTCAGTGTAAGACAACTAACACACATCTGTGACCGTCAAAGCATCACAACGTGCCCGGTATGGCGCTCCTGTAATTCCCTTCATATGCGCCTTTGTCGTTAGCCACCGGGGAGCACGTGGGGACGTCTCCTCGTACGCATCATCTGTGACGCACTGATGCACACTCGGAAAGTGCTCATAGATCCAACACTACAAAAAAATGAGGTTAACATAACATAAAAACATGTTTAAATCATAATCCAATGTAACATATTTAAAAACACAAAATTTACATGTAATAAAGTCAGGTACCACCTAATCTGCCGTGTCGTGGTCCTAGAAGCTTCATCTAACTGGTCACACATATGAACCAGCGCGGCAACTCCCTAAGCATAACCACCACTCTGACCCAGGTCACGAAAAGCCTCTAGATGCACCATATGAACATATGTTGCACTTTTGTTAGCAAAAAGAGTGCAACCCACTAGGTGTAGCAGATAAGCACAAGCTGCTACAATCCATCGTCGTGCCTCGCATCTCACCTCATAGATGTCTCGAACCCATCCCAACCGTACATATGCCCCGCGTGATCATGCTATCTCGGCTCTAGCCTCCTCAGCAAACATCTCAAGCAACTCTGTCAACAAAAATATCGCCTCGTCCACAGAAAGAGCATGAAAGCTGTGGAAGGCGCCACTGATAGGCAGATGGAGGAGTGGCATCCAGTGTGATCGTCAACTTTCCTACTGGAAGGTGGAAGGTGCTGGTCTCCCTGTGCCACCTCTCCACAAATGCGAATATAAGTCCAAGAACGCCAATAACAACTGAACACCCGATCAATGGACTTAATCCTGTGGCAGCAACCAGTCCTTCAATCTCAAGCACTGGCCTCCCAATTAATATCACCTTCCTCCCGTGTGACACCAACTTCAACTCAGGACGTTCCTGAATTGAAGTACAAAGCATTCCAAATATACAAATATAATTTTTTTTAATGACAAACAAATCAACAATAAGAAATAATTAACAAATTAAAATACTTGTCCAATCCAAATGGCATGTGCAACATGGTCCGCAAATGAAGTCAGCATTGATGGGTCACGTGGCCCACCTGGGAATCCCTTAGCATCATCAGCATGTGACCCCTCAGCACCATCATCAGCCTGTACGTGCACAATCATCTCAGGTGCATCCTCAGCCATATGAGGGACATCCTCAATCATGTGAGGAACATCCTCAGTCATCTGATGAACCTGTTGCCTATGGGCTAATGCAGTAGGCCTACGCCTCTGGGGAACATCAACCGCATTATGCTCATCCTATCTATCTCTGCCTATAACCCTACCTATAGCACGACCTAAACCTCGTGTTCTAACCATGATCTGCAAATCATGTAAAACACGTATTTTTTTGGGTCAAATAAACTATTCATATAATTATTTCAAAACATACACAACTTTCTTTATAAAATTAAAACAAGTTTATTTATAAAAAAATAAGACTAATTTAAAAAAAATTATTTCGAAACACACACAACATAATTTATAAAAAAATAAACAACTTCATTTATAAAATAAAACACAACTAATGTAAAAATAATCAATAAGTAAACATCCACAACTTAATTTATAAAAAACACAACTTCATTTATAAACAAAAAAACATAACTAATTTAAAAATAAATAATTAGTAAACATACACAACTAAAATTATATATAAAAATAAAACAAAACTAATTAAAAAAAATTTCAAAACATACACAACTTAATTTATAAAAATAACCAACTTCATTTATACAAAAAAAAGACTATTTAAAAAAAAAGAAATTCCAAAACACACACAACTTAATTTATAAAAATAAACAACTTCATTTATAAACAAAAAACACAACTAATTTAAAAATAAATAATTAGTAAACATACACAACTAAAATTATATAAAAAATAAATAAAACTAATTAAAAAAAAATTCAAAACATACACAACTTAATTTATAAAATAACCATCTTCATTTATAAAAAAAAGACTATTTTAAAAAAAAGAAATTCCAAAACACACACAACTTAATTTATAAAAATAAACAACTTCATTTATAAACAAAAAAAAACACAACTAATTTAAAAATAAATAATTAGTAAACATACACAACTAAAATTATATAAAAAAATAAACAAAACTAATTAAAAAAAATTCAAAACATACAAAACTTAATTTATAAAAATAACCAACTTCATTTATAAAAAAAACACTATTTTACAAAAAACAAATTCTAAAACACACACAGCTTAATTTATAAAAATAACCAACTTCATTTATAAAAAAAAACAAATTCCAAATCACACACAACGTAATTTATAAAAATAAACAACTTCATTTATAAACAAAAATACAAATAATTTAAAAATAAATAATTAGTAAACATACACAACTTAATTATAAAAAAAACAACTTCATTTGTCATAAAAAAAACCAAACCTAATTTTTTTTTAAAAAAATTCAAAAACATACACTACTTAATTTATAAAAATAAAATAACAACTTAATTTATTAAAAAAACAAAACAATTTTTTTTAAAAAAAATTCCTACTTCCGGAAGAACCACTTCTTTTGAAGAAACTTCCGGAATAAGTTGTTCTGGAAGAGCCTCTTCCAGAAAATTTTCGGAACAACTTCTTCCAGAAGTTACGGAAGAAGTGGTTCTTCCGGAAAGTTTCCGGAAGAATCAAACGTTCCAGGTTCGTCGCATTTTCCCCATTTTTTCCGATGACGTCTTCTACCCTAAGGTTCCACTATCCTAGGCTAAATGCTACAAGACCATTGGACATTAAAGGGGAGGGGAGTTAGGGGAGACTAACCTCGACGGCAAAAACGCAGCAACGATGGCTGATCAGAAATGGCAGCAGGAAGGCGCGGGTCGTGCGGAAGAAGGAGTAGAAGAAGAAAAGAAACAAAGCAAAATGGTGTCTTCCAGGAGCTCATTGCGCTTTTTTTAAATTTTAATTAAAGGGCAAAATGGTCCATTCACTAATTTGCTGGGTGCACCTAGCATGTCCCAAGGACTAGATAGCAATGATTGTATGTACTCTGGTGATGGTGTTCTTAAAAGGAAGTCCATTCATAAATTGTAAGTAGTCTCCATGATCCATTGATCCTCTATCCCTTATTGAAACCTGTCATTCGGTTCTAATATTTATTTTCTAGTGATCTAGAATATTTTACTTGATTGTTGTTTGTGTACCTTGAGGCTGGTAGGCAGAGTAGCGCCTCTTATATCTCAAGACCCCCTCAAATATACAAAAAAAATGTACTTTTGAATCCATGGAATTTACAAAAGTCACTATTTTCTTTTATTAATTTTGTATAAATTATAATTTACTTGCTTTAACACTTCATTTGTTACGAGGGGAGGTAGGAGAGAAATTGGGAGAAGGGCCTTACTTTTCATTTTTATTTGGTTTTAGTTTCCTAAAAAAATATAAATTTGTTAAAACATGAAAAATAATAATTTTTTATTATAGTGTAAAAATGGAGTAAAAAGTTTAATTTTTTGGTTAATTTAATTATTTAATTAGAATAAAAACATTTTTTGTACACTTCAATTTTTTCACCTTTAATCAGAGTTTGTTTTTCTTCATTTTTATTCTTTTTTTTCTCTCTTTCTCTCTTCTAGCAACACATTTTTTCTACTCAATTTCTATTTTACTTTCATGCTTTCTAT
>NC_016090.4:12619270-12629567 GCF_000004515.6 Glycine max | reverse complement strand
GTATTGCCGTGGATATAAATTTTTAATTATGAAACAACAAAAAAATATATTAAAAAATTAATAATTTTTTATGACTAAAAGTTAATTTGATGAGAAATACATAACATTGATTATATATATATATATATAGAGAGAGAGAGAGAGAGAGAAAGAGAGAGAGAGAGAGAGAGAGAGAGAGAGAGAGAAAGAGAGAGAGAGAGAGAGAGAGAGAGAGATAGATATATCTTCAAGAATCATATTACATAAGATAATGCATGTTAATATTATATATCCTTCATTGTATTCATGTGTCAATCACACGATAAATCACATATAATTGTGATATGAGATTTGAGCACATTAAATGCTCATTATGCATCATTTCTTGTTGATTCTTGATATTTTGCAAATGATTTTTTTTCCTTGTGACATTGGGATGATTTTGACAAATGTGGCCCACTCTGAATAATTACCATCTGCAAGATGGTTTCTCATATTATACATGGTTCTATTAAGTGTAAATTGCACTAGAAGAGCTTGTCTTTGCAAAATGTCACTAAACACATTGGATTGGTTTAAAACTTAAATGTCATTGTTTGAATCCATAACTTCAAAAAATTCATGTCAAATCCATAAGTCTTGTGGAATGGTTGCTTTGAGCATGACTGTGGGTTTGACATGATCACCTCGACAAAATTGGTCTTTCCAAGTAACTAGACAATTTTGGAAAATGTCACTAAACACATTGGATTGGTTTAAAACTTAAATGTCATTGTTTGAATCCATAACTTCAAACAATGCATGTCAAATCCATAAGTCTCGTGGCATGGTTGCTTTGAGCATGACTGTGGGTTTGACATGATCACCTCGACAAAACTGGTCTTTCCAAGTAACTAGACAATTTTTTCATTTTCAATGCATACACAATCATACAAAACCCAACATACCTAAGAAAGTCATGTGTCTCTCTAATTTGTAGTAGATGCGATTGATGCCATAATTGTTAGGCCTTCTCAAGTACTCAACCCCAAATATCTTGTTTATACCCTATACAAATGTTTCTAAGCATTGAATTGCAATGCTTTTTTTTTTTCAATTCTAACATACTGATCCACGCTATCAATGGGTGATCCATATACGAATAGCAATAGTGCACTTTCTTAATTGTGAAAGACTCATTCTATCAACTACATTAGCTCTCATTTGAAAATATTCATCATGATTGCTAAGTGCATCTAAAGTCAAAGGAATACATGCTTTCACATTCAGAACCTTCATTGGAATTGATTCTCTCTGTATACATGATTTTTAGAGTAGAAATTGAACAGTCAACCATGTCTTTCTTCATGACTTTGATCTACTATTGTTTTTTTTGTTTGCATCTAATGGTGTTGTCTACTTGTTGCCTTGAGTAAGGAACTCATGATTTCTTTTGCAGTGTTGTCCTCAAGTTGTTCATCAACAACTTGTTTCCATAGCAACCAAAGTTAGAGTTTGAATCTATTATATGAATGATTGAAGCTAGAGAAAACTAGAGAAAATTGCACAATTTAATAAGAACATGCAAGAATGAGAGATGGTAAGAATATTCAAGAATTAGAGAAAATTGAACAATTATATATGATGAATTATAACAACTAGTTTCACAATGGCTAGTGTATTAATGACTAGCTTTATAACGACTAGTTTCACAATAACTACTTTCATAATGACTAATTTTATAATTGTTAATACATAATCAATAATTAAAACAAACAACATAATGACTAATTAAAATAAAATACAACATTTTATTAATTACCTAACTAAGGTTAAAACATTGGACTAATTACCTAACTTGTGCCTCATAAACTAATAATAAAATTTAGGATCTTGGCATTGATTCTCAAACATGATAAATGTGTCCATTAGAATTTCATACAACATCACTATGTTCTTTATCCCCTTTTGCCATTTTCCAATGAGATGTGTATGAGATAGTGATATTGTAGAGGCAAAAGGGGAAAAAAATGTTGTCACGAAAATAATAGTAGAGGCAAAGGAGACAAGGAACATAGTGATGTTGTAAGACATTCTAATGAAAGAAACATCTACCATGTCTGAGAGTCAATGTCGAAACCCTAAGTTGTATTGTATTCTTATTAGGAACAAGTTAGGTAATTAGTCCAATGTTTCAACCTTAGTTAGGTAATTAGTATAATGTTGTAACTTTATTTTGATTTGTTATTATGTTGTAAGTATATTTTAACTAGTCAAATGTTGTGACTTTGCTTTAATATGTCATTATAGTGTTACTTGAGAAACTAGCCGTTGTGAATTTAGTTGTTGTAAAACTTGTTGTTATAAAGCTAGCCATTGTGAAAGTAGTTGTTATGAATCATCCTATATAATTATTCAATCTTCTTTCATTCTTGCATATTCTCATCAAATTGTGCAATCTTCTTATCACATTATCTCTTGCTTCAATCATTCATATAAGGGATCTAAACTCTGACTTTGGAAACAAATTGTTGTTGAAAAAGTTGAGGACAACACCGAAGAGGAAATCATGAGATCCATACTCAAGAGGCAACAAGAAGTAGACAACACAGTTAGGCACATAAGAAGAACAATGATAGATTAGAGTTGTGGAGAAAGACATAGTCAATTGTTCATTGACTAATTGTATACACAGGACTCGGTTCCAACAAAGGGTTCGAATGAGAAGGCATCTATTCATTCGAATTGTAGACGCTTGTAGCAATCGTGATGAGCTGATGTAGTTGGTAGAATAGGTCTTTCACTTTTGAAAAAGTGCACAACTGTTATTCTTATAGTGGCATAGGAATCACCTACTCATAGTGTGGATGCGTAAGTTAGAATTGGCTAAAGCACTACAATTCAATGCTTAGAAACATTTGTTAAGGGTGTGGTTAAGATATTTGGGGTTGAGTACTTGAGAAGGCCTAACAACAATGACACCAATCATCTACTACAAATTTCTAGGTATGTTGGGTTCTATGGATTGTATGCAATGGGAATAAAAAAATTGTCTAGTTGCGTGAAAATGTCAATTTTGTCATGATCATGTCAAGCCCACAACCATGCTATAAACAATTGAATCAGAAGACTTATGGATTTGACATGCATTTTTTAGAGTTACGAGTTCAAACACTGACATTGACGTGTTAAACCGATCTAATGTGTTTAACGATGTTTTGCAAGGACAAGCTCCTCTAGCACAATTTACAATTAACATAATTGTATATAATATTAATATGGAGTACTATCTTGCAGATGTTATTTATTTAGAGTGAGTCACATTTGTCAAGACCATCTCATTATCACATTAAACCCATTTTTTGTATTTGTTGTTTCATTATTAACATTTATATAAATATTTATTTTAATTTACACTAAAAATTAATTTAAATAAATCTATAAAAATATGGCTACATTATGGGACCTACTAAAAGTAAGTCAAGAACCCAAAATAGGTTCCACCACTGGAGCAAAAAAAAGATAAGTTGTTACATCCTAGGTACTATGAGAGCTACAAAATGTGTGTTTGATAACTACCAACATGAATAGAAAAAATAACAAAAATTTTGATAATAGAAGGGAGACACCACAATTCAAGAGACTTGATAAGCCAAAAAGAAAGATTGCCACAAGAGTCAAGGTCTTTTGATAAGATCAGAGTTTGACTCAATGAAGAACTCAGTATAGTAAGTTTCTCTCCAATTAGAAAACTTTCAAAATTAAACATTCCTTATTGTAGACAAAGGATCAAGCTGAATGTTTTGATGATGCCAAAGGTTCACATGCGTCTCAAAGCTTTATTCAAGACAAAGAAATTAAAGATATTCAAGATGGATGATCAAGACAATCTCTAGAGTCTTAGAAAGGGTATATTAAATAGGAAGGGAATTCCAATTGAAGTAGCAAAAGGTTTGGCAAAAAAATTTAAGTTAAAAAGTCTTTTTCAAACAAATTTACTCTCTGGTAATTGATTACCAGAGGATGTAATCGATTACCAGTGGCCAAAACTGATTTACAACAGCTATTAAAATTTGAATTCAAAATTTGCACTGTGTAATCGATTACACATATATGGTAATCGATTACCAGCAGTTTCTGAACGTTTTAATTCAAATTTTAAAGCTTGTAATCAATTACACATATACTGTAATCGATTACCAGAGCAGATTTTCAGAAAATATTCTCAACAGTCACATCTTTTTATGTGGTTCCTGAATGGCTATCAAAGGCCTATATATATGTGACTTGAGACACGAATTTTCTAAGAGTTTTTCAGAACAAAAAAAGTCTTATCCTCTTATAAAGCAAAATTGTTTTATCCTCTTACAAATTCCTTGGCCAAATTACTTGTGATTCATTAAGGAATTTTTGAGTGCTCAAATTGTTCAATCTATCTCTTTCAAGAGAGATTTCTTCTTTTCTTCTTCTTCATTCTGAAATGGGATTAAGAGACTGAGGGTCTCTTGTTGTGAAAGAATTCTAAACACAAAGGAAGGGTTGTCCTTGTGTGTTTAGAACTTGTAAAAAGAATTTACAAGATAGTGGAACTCTCAAGCGGGTTGCTTGGGGACTGGATGTAGGCATAAGGGTGTGGCCGAACCAGTATAAATCTGAGTTTGCATTTTCTCTTCCCTTAAACTCCTTTACTTATTATTTTTTTATATTCATATTCAAATTGTTCTATTTGAATCAATATTTAAGAAATTCATTATTAAGGGAATTTATAACTTGAATAGAAAGTTAAATAGAATTTTTAATTGGGGAAATAAGTTGTAATATCTTAATTGAACCCCCCTTCTTAAGATATCTGAGACCACTTGTCCAACAAGTGGTATCAGAGCTTCATTCTTGTATAAAGTTTAGAAGCTTCAAGAATTATGGCCTCATCAAACTACTTGTTTCCCGAGGGAAATTCTATAAATAGACCTCCTATCTTTAATGGAGTGGGTTACCACTACTAGAAAACCCGCATGCAAATCTTTATAGAGGCAATAGATTTAAATATTTGGGAAGCCATAGAACAAGGACCTTATGTTCCCTCTATAATAGCCGGAAGTGCAACAATAGAAAAACCTAGAGCAGACTGGACTGAGGAAGAAAGAAGATTAGTACAATATAATTTAAAGGCCAAAAATATTATTACATCTGCCCTAGGAATAGATGAATACTTTAGGGTTTCAAATTGTAAAAGTGCTAAGGATATGTGGGATACACTACAAGTAACACATGAAGGCACAACAGATGTTAAAAGATCTAGGATAAACACTTTAACTCGTGAATATGAACTTTTTAGGATGAATATAAATGAAAGTATACAAGACATGCAAAAGAGATTCACACACATAGTTAATCATCTTGCATCTCTAGGAAAAACTTTTCAAAATGAAGATCTAGTAAATAAAGTTTTAAGATGTCTTAATAGAGAATGGAAACCAAAGGTAACAGCCATCACAGAATCTCAAGATTTGTCTAGTATGTCTCTTGCTACGTTATTTGGAAAATTGTAGGAGCATGAAATGGAATTATTGAGATTAAATCAACATGAAGAAACTGATAAGAAGAAGAAGGGAATCGCTCTTAAAGCCTCATCTGCAATCCAAGAAGACAGTGATAAAGAAGATTCAATTGACTTGGATAATGATGAAGATATTAGTCTTTTTGTAAAAAGATTCAACAAGTTCCTGAGAGTCAGAGGAAATCAAAAGCGACCCAATTTTAAACCTAAAAGAAGGACATAAACTTCATCCTCTACTCTAAAATGCTTTGAGTGCAATCAACCTGGACATCTGAGGGTTGATTGTCCCATCTTCAAGAAAAAGATGGAGAAGTCTGAAAAGAAAAATATCAATGAAAAGAAATTGAAGAAAGCATACATTACATGGGATGAAAACGATATAGAATCTTCTGAAGATTCAGAAAATGAAGAAATAAACCTCTGCTTTATGGCTAAAAGTTATGAAAGTGATGAAGAGTTTGGGTACCTAAGTCACAACCTTGATTTTGTAGGAACCCTTGAGGAAAAAGTGGTACATAGATAGCGGATGCTCAAAACATATGACGGGAGACACATCAAAATTCACACATATCTCTCCTAAGAAAAGCGGACATGTAACTTATGGTGACAACAACAAAGGTAGAATTCTTGGAGTTGGAAAAATAGGTACAAATTCTTCAACCTCCATTGAAAATGTTCTACTTGTTGAAGGTCTTAAACATAGTCTGCTTAGTGTGAGTCAATTATGTGACAAAGGCTATCTGGTATCATTTGATTCTCAAAAGTGTGTAATTGAACATAAACATGATACGAATATAAAGCATATAGGGTTTAGAGTCAACAATGTTTACATGCTAGACTTAAGTCAAAAACTAGATAATAATCAATGTTTTCTTAGTAAAGATGATGATCCATGGTTGTGGCATAAACGGATTGCACATATAAACATGGAACACTTAAATAGATTAATATCAAAAGATTTTGTTGCTGGTTTGCCAAAACTAAGATTTGAAAAAGATAGGCTATGTGATGCATGTCAAAAGGGAAAACAAACTAGAGTTTCTTTCAAATCTAAAAGCATTGTTTCAACTACTCAACCCTTACAATTACTTCATATGGATTTGTTTGGTCCTTCCAAAATCATGAGTTTTGGAGGAAGTTACTATGCTTTTGTTATAGTTGATGATTATTCTAGATACACATGGACTCTTTTTATCACTCATAAGAATGATGCATTTCAAGCATTTAGAAAACTTGCAAAAATAATTCAAAATAAGAAAAATCTAAAGATTATATCTATTAGGAGTGATCATGGGGGTGAGTTTGAAAATAAAGAATTTGAATTATTTTGTGATAAGCATGGGATTGAGCATAACTTTTCTGCACCAAGAACCCCTCAACAAAATGGTGTTGTTGAAAGGAAAAATAGATCTTTGGAAGAGATTGCTAGAACTTTATTAAATGATACTCCTCTTCCAAAATACTTTTGGGCTGAAGCCGTTAACACTGCATGCTACATTATAAATAGGGCTTTAATAAGACCCATTTTAAAGAAAACTCCATATGAATTGTTCAATGGCAGAAAACCAAACATCTCACATCTTCATATCTTTGGTTGTAAATGTTTTGTATTGAATAATGGAAAAGATAACTTAGGAAAATTTGATGCTAAGTCAGATGAAGGTATTTTCCTTGGATATTCTCTGCATAGTAAAGCTTATAGAATATATAATAAAAGAACAATGACAATTGAAGAGTCTATACATGTTTCCTTTGATGAGTCTAATGACATTCTTCCAAGGAAGGATTTTTTAGATGATATTTCAGATTCCTTAGAAGATACACATATTCATGGAAATGATTCTAAAGAAAAAGATGAAGGAAGCAATGAGGATTCTCAAGATAATGGGGATAGAGGAAATAATGAACTTCCAAGAGAATGGAAAGCCTCAAGAGATCATCCCCTCGACAACATTATTGGTGATATATCAAAAGGGGTAACAACTAGACATTCTCTTAAAGATTTATGCAATAATATGGCTTTTGTATCTATGATTGAACCTAAAAATATAAAAGAAGCCATAGTAGATGATAACTGGATCATTGCCATGCAAGAAGAACTGAATCAATTTGAAAGAAACAATGTGTGGAAATTGGTAGAAAAACCTGAAAATTATCCTGTCATAGGAACAAAATGGGTTTTTAGAAATAAATTAGATGAACATGGCATAATTATTAGAAATAAGGCTAGGTTAGTAACAAAAGGGTATAATCAAGAAGAGGGAATAGACTATGAAGAAACATATGCTCCAGTTGCAAGATTAGAAGCCATTAGAATGCTCTTAGCATATGCATCCATAATGAATTTTAAACTCTATCAAATGGATGTTAAAAGTACTTTTCTAAATGGTTTAATTCAAGAAGAAGTATATGTTGAACAACCCCCAGGCTTTGAAATCCCGGATAAACCAAATCATGTTTATAAATTGCAAAAGGCTCTTTATGGTTTGAAACAAGCCCCTAGGGCGTGGTATGGACGTTTAAGTAATTTTCTTCTAGAAAAAGAATTTTCTAGAGGAAAAGTGGATACCACATTGTTCATAAAGAGAAAGCATAATGATATTTTGTTGGTTCAAATATATGTTGATGATATAATTTTTGGATCCACTAATGATTCATTGTGCAAGGAGTTTTCCCTTGATATGCAAAGTGAATTTGAAATGTCAATGATGGGAGAACTAAAGTACTTCCTGGGATTACAAATCAAGCAAACTCAAGAAGGTATATTCATCAATCAATCCAAGTACTGTAAGGAATTGATCAAAAGATTTGGGATGGAAAGTGCAAAACACATGGCTACACCAATGAGTACTAGCTGTTACTTAGATAAAGATGAATCTGGTCAATCTATAGACATGAAACAGTATCGAGGTATGATCGGATCTCTTCTCTATTTATCTGCTAGTAGACCTGATATTATGTTTAGTGTATGCATGTGTGCTAGGTTTCAATCCAACCCCAAACAATCACATTTGAGTGCAGTTAAGAGAATCATGAGATATCTATTAGGTACAATAAATTTAGGATTATGGTATCCTAAGAACTCAACATGTAACTTAATAGGATATTCTGATTCTAACTTTGCCGGATCTAAAACTGATAGAAAAAGCACAAGTGGAACTTGTCAATTCATTGGATCCGCTCTTGTCTCATGGCATAGTAAGAAACAAAACAATGTTGCTTTATCCACTGCTGAAGCGGAATATATTTCTGCCGGCAGTTGTTGTGCACAGATTTTATGGATGAAGCAACAATTATCTGACTATGGTATCCTTCTTGATCGTATACCTATTAGGTGTGATAATACTAGTGCCATAAATCTATCCAAAAACCCTGTACAACATTCTAGAACGAAACATATAGAAATTAGGCACCATTTTCTAAGAGACCATGTTCTAAAGGGAGATTGTTTGCTAGAGTTTGTTGATACAAAGAATCAGCTTGCTGATATCTTTACAAAACCTCTCCCAAAGGATATATTCTTTTCAATAAGAAGAGAATTAGGACTTTTAGACTTTAGTGATTTGGATAGGTAAAGTTTTATGATTGATTGATTAATTTACTCTTATGATTGATTGTTTATATGTTACTTTGATTAATTTTGTTTAAATTCTTGTTATTATGATAGAATTTATGTATTCCTGTGTGTTGTATAGTTGAATGATTGATTTAAACTGCATTAGTAGTGATGATTAATCATATTAGATGTGTTTAGAATAGACATAGATATTTTTTTAAGAAACTAGCCTAGGTTATGTTCTGGCAATCGATTACCATCCATTGTAATCGATTACACAAGAACAGACAGCCTGTAATCGATTACAACATCCTGTAATCGATTACAACATCCTGTAATCGATTACCAGAAGGCTCATTACTCCTGTAATCGATTACCAAGCCTTGTAATCGATTACAACTCGTCCTCGTCTATAAATACTCACGAAATCAGAGCTGCTGCGCAGCCACGGCCTCCTCTCACGCCTCCTCCATACCTAAAACTTCAAATCTTCGAATCTCACTCAATTCTTCACCAAATCACGTCCCGTAAAGCCCAATCTTCCTCTTTTTCACTCCTCTCTCACTTCCACCGATTAAAATCCACTAAAACTTCATCAAATGGCAGAGCCATCGAAGAAGAGAAAGGGATCATCCTCCACCTCCGCTGCTGTTGCCCATCGCCGCCACGGACCATCTGAAGCATCCACAGCACCTATTCATCCATCTTTATCATCTCCAAGATCATCCACATTGTTTTCTTCCGATGATCAACGTCTACGGTACCTCTCTCAATTTTCTTCTAGGATCATCTTAGACCCTAAGTACCTAGATGTAGAGTTCTTTAATGATGAAACGTTTGATTGCTATCAAGTGTTTCAAAATTCTGGCCTTGTTGATTTCATGTCATTAAAACTGCCACATTATCCTGAACTTGTAAAGGTCTTCTACTGCAATTTGAAAATTCAGGATGGCATTATTTCCTCTGAGGTGCATGGTATTCCTATGATCATTGATCAGTCCTTATTCTTTTCTTTAACTCATTTACCCAGTCAAGGTGCACCTTTTGAGGGCACCATTGTGGATGACTAGAAATTTGATTATTCTAGTCATGATGCTCGCCGCATGGTCTGCATGATCAGGCTGAAATGACCGGAGATTGCTGGCCGGGACATTCACATTTGATAATCGCATCATGCACTATATAATTGTTAGAATTTTACTTCCCCGGTCTTCAAATTTAGCACA
>NC_016090.4:12569947-12619170 GCF_000004515.6 Glycine max | reverse complement strand
GGTTCGGTACCGAATGCATAAGGCATACGGGCCAATGCACCTCTACCTTATCCACCAGTTGATAACTTTGTTCTGCGTCATTTCAAATTCCGCTTGATGATGAGCCATTTGTTCAAGTCAAGCGTTCCTTTGTAATTGGTGCTGGTGCTGTGACTTCCTTTGGTTACCGTAAGGATCGGAATGGTCAATGGCTGAAGAAAGACGCACTCCCTCCTCAAGATGAGCGTACTCCTCCACCTCCTCCTCAGCGTGAAGATTCAGCACTCCTAAATGAAGTCCCTTACCGAATTACGAGGTCTTCATTCTTATGTTGGTGAACGTTTCGATTCATTGGATACACGCTTTGCCGGCATGGATATTCGCCTCACACAAGTTGAAGAAGATGTCTCCTTCATCCGTACTTGCTTTGATCCACCACCACCGCCTCCATCATCCTCTTAGATTCATTGTTATTATTATTATGACTAAGTCTTATTAGTAATTAAGTATTATTAGTACTTTGTTTTTATCATCGTGTATTTGGCTTTTTGTTGCACTAGTTATCGTACTCTTGCACTATTATTATATTTCTGGACTTTGCTTTGGTTGGTTATGACAATGTATGGATTTATTTTGGTTTAATGTTTGGCTCTGTTTGAATTTTGATTGTGTTGCTTAGTTCTTTTTGATGTTGCCAAAGGGGGAGAGAACTTGGGTTAGAAATCAATTAGAAATTTATCATTAAGTAAAGTTAGGCATACATGCCAAAAGATAGGGGGAGTAAGGGTTGTGTGAACGTGCTATCATCTTGTATATAGCTTGTCTTGATTTCAGGGATTGTCATCATCAAAAAGGGGGAGATTGTAGACAAAGGATCAAGCTGAATGTTTTGATGATGCCAAAGGTTCACATGCGTCTCAAAGCTTTATTCAAGACAAAGAAATTAAAGATATTCAAGATGGATGATCAAGACAGTCTCTAGAGTCTTAGAAAGGGTATATTAAATAGGAAGGGAATTCCAATTGAATTAGCAAAAGGTTTGGCCAAGAAATTTAAGTTAAAAAGTCTTTTTCAAACAAATTTACTCTATGGTAATCGATTACCAGTGGCCAAAACTGATTTACAACAACTATTAAAATTTGAATTCAAAATTTGCACTGTGTAATCAATTACACATATATGGTAATCGATTACCAGCAGTTTCTGAACGTTTTAATTCAAATTTTAAAGCTTGTAATCGATTACACATATACTGTAATTGATTACTAGAGCAGATTTTCAGAAAATATTCTCAACAGTCACATCTTTTTATGTGGTTCTTGAATGGCTATCAAAGGCCTATATATATGTGACTTGAGACACGAATTTTCTAAGAGTTTTTCAGAACAAAAAAAGTCTTATCCTCTTATAAAGCAAAATTGTTTTATCCTCTTACAAATTCCTTGGCCAAATTACTTGTGATTCAATAAGGAATTTTTGAGTGCTCAAATTGTTCAATCTATCTCTTTCAAGAGAGATTTCTTCTTTTCTTCTTCTTCATTCTGAAATGGGATTAAGAGACTGAGGGTCTCTTGTTGTGAAAGAATTCTAAACACAAAGGAAGGGTTGTCCTTGTGTGTTTAGAACTTGTAAAAGGAATTTACAAGATAGTGGAACTCTCAAGCGGGTTGCTTGGGGACTGGACGTAGGCATAAGGGTGTGGCCGAACCAGTATAAATCTGAGTTTGCATTTTCTCTTCCCTTAAACTCCTTTACTTACTATTTTTTTATATTCATATTCAAATTGTTCTATTTGAATCAATATTTAAGAAATTCATTATTAAGGGAATTTATAACTTGAATAGAAAGTTAAATAGAATTTTTAATTGGGGAAATAAGTTGTAATATCTTAATTCAACCCCCCCTTCTTAAGATATTTGAGGCCACTTGTCCAACACTTATATCACTATTCAGCCCTTGTACAAAATGTGCCATAGTAGCCTAACGATTTTCACTAATATTGACTATAATCAAGGACACCTTCATCTCTTTATAATACTCATCTACACTCTTTACCTTGTGTGAGCTTTTTAAAGTTTATTGTGAATGTCCATATGATAATGAGAAGGAACAAATCTTTTTCTCATTAACTCTTTCATGTCTACCCAACTATCTATCAAGGGTTCTCCGGATCTCACCCTATCTTTTGGTAATTGATCCCACTATTGCGAATGTCCATGGCTGCTAGCCAATGTTGTAAAGAACAAGTGTTTACTAATGAACTCGTACATGTTACGAGTTTTGGACGATAGAATGACCCAACACACACCTAAACATGGAGTTGTCGCAGAATTTTAACGAAACACATTCTTTCTCAGCTACACAATGAAATGTTTTTCTGATCCCGTGTGGGGGTGGGGGGTGGGGTAGGGGGCATAGGGTTTTTGGCCCAGTTGGAAGCTGGAATAAAAAAAACCCAATATGTTGGGCTTTTCGAGTTGGGTATAAATGCAAAAAATGAGAGTGATGCTAGGTGCACCCAGCATTTTAAGTGAATGGGAGAAAATGCCCTTCACTTAAAATTTAAAAGTTGTGTACACCCAGTGCACTGTTCACTTCTTCCGTACGAGCTTCTTCGCTTTTCCCTGCCCTGGCTGTGCAATTCGAGCTTCTTCTTCTTCTTCTCCTCCTGACGTCATTTGCTTTCCTTGGAGGTTCGTTTGTCTCGCATTGGGTGATTCGTCGTCGGCGTTGAGGACCTACAGTGCCGTTTTGCTCTTCCACCGTCGAGGTAAGCTTCGCATCTCCATTAATGGATGTGTTTCATGTATTTCAATTTTTGCGTTCATACGGATCAAGTTGATCCGTAAGTGTTACATGATCCGTAAGACTCATACGGATCAACTTGATCCATATTCCTCATACGAAGTCATACAGATCAACTTCATTTGTATGATTCATACAGATCAACTTGATCCGTACAACCCTTTTTAATTATTTTTTTAAAAAAAGGTATTTATGTTTTCAAAAATGTTTTTAAATAAGATTTGTATTTTTTTGTTTTGTTTCAAAAATAGGTATTATTTGTGTTTATAAAAATAATATGTATGATTGCATGGTGTTATGAAATAGTTTTAAATTTTAATAGTAAATATATGAATTTTGTAGTTGTTTGTTTATTTTATTTCAATGAAAATAGTCATATATTATTTAATTATGTAGTTGTTATTTTGTTTATGATTTTTGTGTTTGAATTATGTAGTCATATATGCTATTATGAAATAGTTATAAATGGTGTTATTTCATTTCAATGAAAAATAGACATATATAATTTAATTATGTAGTTGTTATTTTATTTATGATTTTTGTGTTTTAATTATGTAGTCATATATGCTTTATGAAATAGTCATAAATGGTGTTAATTTATTTCAATGAAAAATACTCATTATTTGTAGTTATAAATTTTGTAGTGCTTTATGTTTATTTTAATAGTAAATATTGAATTTGACCAAAAAATGCATGTGCGTCAAGATTTGCAGATTATGATTAGAACTAGAGGGTTAGGTCGTGCCTTAGGTAGGGTTATAGGCAGAGCCCTGGGGAGAGAGGATCATCATGATTCAAATGATATTCCCCTGCGGCAAAGGCCTACAACATCCGCACGTAGGCAACCGGAAGTTGTCCCTGTTGCTGAGGATGATGTTGTGTCGCCTGAAGACGTACATGCACATGATGCAAAAGCTGTTCATGATGCTGAGGGATTTCCAGGTGGACCGCGTGACCCATCAGTGCTGAATGACTATGGTGACCATGTTGTTGTCATCGTATGAAATTGAGAGGTATTTAAAATTTTAAATTAAACTTATTTGTTAAGTATTTGTTATTATTTAAATTTGTCATGATTTTAATTATTATGTTTATAAGTTGTCGAATCATTTTTGTTTTTGCAGGAACGTCCTGAATTGAAGTTATCCTTCCATGGAAGGAAGGTTCAGAAATTTGGGAGGCCTGCTCCAGAAATTGAAGGGCTAGTCATTGCCACATGATTAAGTCCTTTGATCGCATGTTCAGTAGACACTGGCGATTGGGGACTTATATCCGCTTTTGTGGAGAGGTGGCATAAGAAAACTAGTAGTTTCCATCTTCCTGTTGGAGAGCTGACCATCACCTTGGATGATGTGGCATCTCTGCTTCATCTTCCAATTATAGGCACCTTCTATAGCTTCGAGCCTCTGCATGTCGACAAAGCCGTCTTGATGTTGGTGGAGTTACTTGAAGTCTCTGGAAAGGAAGCTAGAGCCGAGACAACACAATGTCATGGGGCATACGTACGCCTATCGTGGCTACAAAATATTTATCAGAGCAGATGTGAGGCCAAACATTGGACTGTTGCAGCTCGTGCCAATCTGCTGCATTTGTTAGGTTGCACTCTTTTTGCTAACAAGAGTGCAGCACATGTTCATGTTGTTTTTTTTAGATGCTTTCTGAGACTTGAGTCAGAGTGGAAGGTATGCATGGGGAGCTGCCACCCTAGTGCATATGTATGATCATTTGAATGATGCTTGTGAGAGCGGCAACCGACAGCTTGCTGGTTACATCACTCTATTATAGGTAATTAATATGTTTTTAATATGTTAATTTGGACTATGTTTTAAATATGTTTTTAAATTGTTCATTTGAAATTTGTATTATTTTGATGTAATCTTTGTGGTGTTGGATATATGAGCATTTTCCCTCAGTTGCTGAGTGTTTGACTTATCCAAACTATGATGAGATCTTACCACGTGTCTACTGGTAGATTGCTACGAAGGCTTCTTTGAAGTCATTACGTTCATCGACATACAGGAAACGTCTAAATGGACTGACGATTCCTGATGTTTGTTGGATGCCTTACGGTGAGCACCTTGGAGTGCGGGACTTGATTTGATTTCATGCTTTTTAGGTCATCTACGATGGGGTCCCGTTGTGGCCAGACACTAACCAGAGAGGGTGGTGCGGCAATTTGGATACATTCAGACCATTCCTCCATAGACTACGACTTCCATGTTATCATTTGAAGATATTGACGACAGGTGGATACATTACTCTAACTATCTTGCAGCAGTGGGGTAAATTTGTGTTGTGCCAGGATAGTGTGCATCCGATTACATGGAGTGGTTCTTCATGATTTCTCATCCTTCATGACACTGGCACAACCTGTTGATCCGCCCAGACATCCACCAGTGACGCTGGATGACACATATGTGGAGCCACATATCCCTGGGGTCCCAGTGGCACCAGCAGCAGCACCGACACATGCCCCTTCTGATGTGGAGCAACCTAGACATGTAGTGGTAAGTAATGTTGCTTTAATGTTTTAGCAAATGTCATCTAGTTCACTTATTGTAATACTATATGGGTTGTGTTTTCAATGGCATAGGAGGCTTGCCAAGCGATCATAGAAAGGTTGGAGCGTCTGCTCAACCTAAGGATAGTCACTGCAGGCACAGAAATACACGAGGTCATGGAAGACTGCATAAAGGATCGCTAAGGGTGTCACACCAGATGACAATGTTTATGTCAGGTCGTGACGAAGGTGGTGCACGGATCAACCATAGATGTCATCCATTTTATATTTTCATATTTCGACGATGTTTATAATTTTCTTGTATTTGACAACATTTTGGTTTTCTCGAACATTTTGTAAATGTTAACTTATTTTTGTTTATAATTTTTATTCTATGTTTATTCATCTAAATATTAGGGTTAACGTTAACAAATTATTTTAAATTACGTAACCGTTAAATGTACTAGGTATTCCTATTAATGACGTAACAATATATCCATAAGTTCTACACGTTTGCCAATTAAATTTAACATAACAAACCTACTGACAATAATATGAGTTTGTAGTGTAACAATTATATATTCATGTAGGACATTACAAAGGCATTAGAAGCTACATGTTAAGTCTTCAATTATGTCAACATAGTGTCTTTTCAACATCATGAAGCTTCTGTACTGCTACATTCTACTAATATATGGAGTTGGCCACTGCTTTACCTGAGGATGACAATTCCTAGACCCTAACAATGCTAGAGGCGGTAAAGGACAACAATCTTATAAAAAAACCTGTTGTACATGCACAAACAATATTACATCAATAGAACACAAATGATTGCATAAATTTAAAAATATGATTATCTATCTTTAATGTACCTGAACAAAATGATTGTCATAGACGTGACCGATACATATTATGTGATGCACAGAAGAATCTATTGGTGGTTGACTTCTAAGAGAAAAGAACGTCATGCTTTGTTGTCGGGACAATGATACAAGGATTACATTATACCTTGATGCAATGACATATCCCATCTCGGTTATATCCGTCCACTTATCCACAGTAACCTAAATCAAACAAATATACATATCAAAGTTATTTAAAGTTAATTCTTAAAAAGCAAAACAAAAATTACATACCATGGATAACTTATCCACAAGTAGGGACCTCCTTAATTCCTCAAATCTTTTTGTGCCACCGAAGAGCTTGATATAGTCATCTGACCATTTGCCAAGTTCTTTAAGCAAATGGTTGCCCACCAAGGACCAAGAATCTTCACCCATACCTAATACAGTGACAATCGAGCGATATCCATAGTTACCGTCAGCTTTGACATCCACAATGTTGTTAATGAAATCGTGTATAAATGGCTTAAATTGATCCAACATCGGCATGGTCCTTCTTGGAATCGACTGATCAGAAGATGAGGCACTACGCTTCACTGAAGAATTACTATTTTGCACAAAATGTAAAGCATTAACATACTCCCAGTAAGACGGATCACGCTTTGTTGATCTTTGGTTTTTGTTCGTCAGTTTCTTCTGTGCACCTTTAGTGTTGACCTTTTCTGGAGGAGGACACATAGAGTTTTGATCAAGGTATGCAATTTCCCAAAGTTTACTCTTTAGAGTTACTTTACCACAAGCATCAAGTTCCTCAAATCTTTTACATATGGTTTTCATCTCTTCCTTTATGGTCACTTGGGGCTCAGATAACCCTTGGTCTGAAAAACTCAGTCTCCTTCAAAACATATTGATTGAATCTAGTGGGATGCTACCAATAACATATTTAGATAGCTCACATGCATAAGGAAGACCGTGTGTAGTTCTCATGACACAACCACAAGAAGAAGGATTCTTAGCCGCATAATGTATACGCTCAAACTCAGCAGCAATATGATTTAAAACATACCTAGAAACAATGCCAAGAAGCCTCTTGTATAAGGTAACTTTAAAAACATGTCTAACCACATGTGTACTTGTTTCAAAGGATGCTTTAATTTTAGTATGTTTAGATAGCTCACATGTGTACTGATCATGCTGTTCATGGCATCCCAAACACTACATAAGTCTCCAAGGCTATTCTGTAATATTGTTTTTAAAGCCCAACGAGCAAATTCAACCCTACATTTGAAATACACAAAACAATAAACAAATACAATAATTAAAATCCATCAATTCATCAACCCTAATAGAAAAACTTTAACATTTTCATACCTATTTGTTGTTGTGTTTCCTAAGTGCATCACCTTATTCGTCCAGGCTGTAACAAATTTTTCCTTGTGGGGGATTATCCATGTTTCGTTAACATAGTCAACAAACATTGGCCAAGGTGAACAAGCAATTTCAAACTTCTTAAGGCATTCATTGAACTGTCATTCCGAAGGACAATCAACCAGACTTCCCCAGGCATCCATGACATACTCCCAAGCATTTTTTTGACCAATTAGAGATTTACATATTGCCTTGACAGTCTTGTCGATGAAAACCTGCACAACAAGTATGTACACTCAGGGAATACACTGCATTCATCAATGCTAGGTCTCTGTCAGTCACAATAACTCTAGGGAGGGCATCACGTCTTAGAAATATACCTCGAAACCGTTCTAAAGCCCACACCACATTATTAACACATTCACCCTCTAGATATGTGAAACCAGCAGAGAATGTCATCCCTGTTGGTGTCACACCAACAAAGTCAAGTAGTAGGAGTTTGTACCTATTTGTTTTGTAGATACTATCTATCAAAAACACCAAATTACATGCATTGCATAACTTCACTGCATCAGGGTGACACCAAAAGATATCACATACCACATCTTCATCCTTTAATCTATGCCAATGAATATATTGATCTCATTCAAGAAGCTTCATTAGATGTTGCATTTCAGTATCACTTCCTCTAATGGAAGAACGGTATGCACTTCTTGCATTGTATATTTGTTTGATTGTTGTACAACTATTGGCATTGTGCTCATTCAACGTTAGCAGAATGTTTCTTGGTTTCACCATTGACTTTGTCATATCATCAATAATTGTCTTTTCATCCTTAGTCAATCACCCAACGTATGGATATCCAACTAATGACTTAGCCAAGTCATGATTATGACTCCCACACGTCAACTTCACCATCCAACCACTGGTATCCCACGAAGCTTGAAGGGACATCCACATTTCCTACTCTCAGTATCTCTTCTAACAAAATCTTTCTTCCTAGACCTATACTGACCACTCCTTTCACAACCAATTAACACAAATGAAGTCCTTCCTTTACTACCAGTGTTTGTGTCAGAACTCATAATCACCGCCACAAATCTATTTACATGAGCAACTGATTGAGCCCACTGCAAAACATCATCTCGGGTACCAAACACCTACAACACAACCCAGACAATTTTAGTCTTCATAGGGACATTCATTTTATCAATTTAATAACAATAATGAACATTATTACTTGAGAAGTATTGAACACATCTGAACAATCAACATGTTGTTCATTCATACCACATTCTTGTTCATTTTGATCATTCATATCAACTTCTTCAGATATAATACTGTCATAATCCATTGATCTTCGTCCATCTTAACAACAAATCAAAAATTTCAACATGACAAACATACAACACCTAACTGCACTATACATATAATATCATACAAAACTCTACATAATCTTTTACTGCACACCATTTTATAAACACTACAATTCATAATCATATATATTAAAAAGCAAAAACCCTATATCAATCTACATACGAATTATTTCAGATATAGATATAAACAAATAATTTATTTTTAAAAATTTACATACAAACATATTAATAATTTAAAAAATTAAACTATAAACAATTTTTTAAAAAATCAAAATCTTTAAACCATACGGATCAACTTGATCCGTATGGTTTATACGGTACAACTTGATCCGTATGTGTAATATCAACATACGGATCAACTTCATCTATATAAACCTTACGGATCAAGTTGATCCGTATGTTGAAATTACACATATGGATCAACTCACACACTCACCTAGCAACATCGCGTACCTGGTGTACCTCCGACGATGAACCAACCACCACAACAATCACCACCGACTAGTAACACTTTCACCTCGACTAAAGCAGCACCTCTCTCAACAATGAAAAACCAACACGAAAGGGAGAAAGCGAAGAACAAAGCATGGAGGCGTAAATGAAAAAAGCACACGAACCAACTTAAAAAGGAAGAAGAAAGCACAGGGGCATTTATGGAATTAATTAAAATTGTTGGGTGCACAAGCAATAACGCTAGTGCACCTAGCATCACCCAAAAAATGATTTGGAAGACCCCTCTCCACAAATTTCCTTAAACTCCTTGGTGTGCCTCTGTTGCTAGCCCACTTTGTCGTCGTCGATGTTTCCTCCACCTAACGTCATTGGCACTTCCTCCTCCGTGATTAACGATGTTGTTTGCTTTTGTTCTTGTCGCCAATGATGTTGTTTGGGTTCATTCTTTTTGTTGCTAACGACACCCTTCTCTTTACTTGTTGTGATGGTGATGCCGACACCCTTCTCTGTTCTCTTTGCTTGTTGTGACCGGTAACTGGTAAATGCCCTATGACACCCTTCTCTCTATTTGGTTCGTGACTGGACTTTGGTGTTTGAAGAGAAAATGACTTTGTGTTGTGCTATTTGGATTCTAGTTTGGTCCTCTTGTTTGTGTGCTTGGATTTATGTTTGATGACTTTGATCCTTTTCTCTATTTGGTCCTTATCTGGTTCTCTCTGTTCGGTCCTTCTCTAATTTTCTCTGCGTGTGTCTGCCACTAATTATAGTTTTGTTCAATGTTTGAAGAAAAAATGGCTTCAGGTGGTAGCAACAAACCTACTAAAGGGCAGCAAGGTGGTCTTGAAACTGCAAAGGCTAATGGAAATAAGATTGATGTTGCTTGGAATCATTATGTATCAATTGATGGGAGTGCAAGAAATTTGAAATGCAAATAATGTAATAAAACTTTTACTGCTGGAATCTATCGATTGAAGCATCATTTAGCGGGAACTTCAAAGGATGTTATACCCTATAAAGATGTTCCTAAAGATATTAAGAAATTAATGTTGGTCAGTTGAAGGAAAATCTGATTAAGAAGTCTTCACAGTTCAAAGATGAAGGAGTTTGGAGGAGGATGGAGAAAGAGAAAGAGAAAAGCAAGAGGTTGATACTACATGTCTTTTCAAGAGAAGGGAAACAACATACCAACCTTTTGTCAATGCCATTTTCAAGAAGCCTGAGAGGGAGGAAGCATGTAAAGAAATTGCTTTATTTTTTTACAACAATGTTATACCTTTTAGTGTTGCAAAGAGTGAATAGTTCAAGAAGATGCTTGAGTTGGTTGCCTCTCATGGTAAGGGATTTAAGCAACCATCCTACCATGAAATTAGAGTAAAATATTTGAAGCAACAAGTTGAAAATATTAATGACAATTTGGAAGAACATAGGCGCAATTGGAAGAAAATAGGATGCTCAATAATGACAGACGCATTGACAGATAGGAGGAGGACTATACTTAATTTTTTGTTGAATAGTCCTAAGGGAATTGTCTTTTTGAAATATATTGATGCTTCTGAAATATGTAAGACATCAAAGGCAATTTTCAAGATGATGGATGAAGTTGTTGCGAAGGTCAGGGAAGAGGCAATTTTCAAGATGATTGGTGAAGTTGTTGAAGAGGCAAATTACAAGGCAGCTGGAGATTTGTTGATGCATAGAAGAAAGAATTTGTATTGGACAGCTTGTGCAGTGCATTGCATTGATTTGATGTTGGAAGATTTTGAGAAGAAATTGCCACTCCATCAAGAGACAATTGCAAGTGGTAAGAAAATCACAACCTACATCTATGGAAGAATTGCTCTTATTTGCTTGTTACAAAATTTTAGTAAGGGGGCAAATTTGATAAGATCGGCTCTTACTTGTTTTTCCACTTCCTATTTGACTTTGGGATGCTTGCATGACAACAAGGGATCACTTATTAGGATGTTCACATTAAAGGAGTGACAATCTAGTCAATTTGCAAATGGATTTTAGATAAGGGATTTTGGAAAAATGTTTTGAATTGCATGAGAGGTGCTTTCCCTCTAATGAAGGTGTTGTCCATGGTTGATTCAGACAACCAACTAGCCATGGGATTCATTTATGAAGAGATAAATAGTGCCAAAGAAAAGATACAAACTCTATTCAATAGAATTAGTGAAAGGTAGTTAATTAATTATCTTACATTTTCTAATTTATAATATTATAAACTTTATTTGGAGATTACTCTATTTATTTCTATCATTCGTAGTTGCACTCCTATTTGGGAAATCAACGATGCAAGATGGGAACACCAATTACATAGGCCATTGCAAGTTGTGGGTTATTATCTTAATCCCATGTTGCAATATAATCCTGAAATTAAAGCTGATTATTAGATGAAGCATGGAATGTATGCTTGTTTAGAAAGAATGGTGGGAGGCATTGACAAGATAGCTAAGATTGATGCTCAAATTGAGAATTCCAAGAGCAAATCCAAGTCTTTTGGTAGTTTAATAGCTCAACGCACACTACAAACCAAAACTCCGGCACAATGGTGGAGTCTTATGGTGATGATTATCCAAAATAACAAAGGTTTGCTATTTGAGTTTGACTGTAGTTCATCTGGTTGTGAGCGTAATTGAAGTGCTTTTGAAAGAGAAAGATTTGACTATAGCTAGGATAGGACCTATGCGTTAATTACTTTTATAATTATTTAGGTCCACACCAAGAAAAGGAATCATTTACAAAAGACAATGAATGATGTGGTGTTTGTGATGAGTAATTCAAGATTGAACAAGAAGAAGGATGTTAGGAAATCAAAAAACTTTAAAATTGATGATGTTTCTTCTGATGATGAATGGATTGTGGAGAATGAAGCAAATTCAGACTTGAATGCTTTAGATGAAGACATCTTAGTTGAATTGGGAGAAGATGCTAATGGTGGAGGTATTAGTGGTGCATCTATGGATGATTTGGAGGTTCCTCCAATTGTTGATGATGATGAAGGTGGAGGAGATGCTATTAATGAGTAGGAAGATGAAGATCACATGGAGGATGACTATGTTCACTTAACTTTGAATGATCTTTTAGGCCTAGGCTAGTGTGTTTTTATTAAGTAATTTGAACTTATTATTAGTTATGTTATGACTTATGAATCCTTTTTGAATGACTTTTGTTTAGTGATCTAGTCACTAGTGTGTTAGTATTAGGTAATTTAAACTTATTATAAGTTATGACTTTATGCTTTATTAATAGGCTAAATTATAACTTTGATTCTTCTAATTTCTCAAATCCATGATTTTGATCCTCCTTTTTGGGGACAAATGTTACAACTAAAAAATTAAGGAAACCAAAATCGTGGATTTAAGAAACTAAGGAGACCAAAATTGCAATTTAGTCCTATTAATATTATGAGTTGTCTCATTTTTTTTCTTGTCTATATTATTTTTTATGTATGTGTATGTTTGTAAATAAGTTTTTTATGTATGCACATAACTTCTATGAGTCGTGCTATGATCTTTTACCCCATTTTGCTCCTCTTACAAGTTACAAGTTTGACAACATTGTTGTCAGCTTCATCTTTTTATCTTTCGTATAATTGTAGCATGCAAATAATTGTTCAATCTTCATTTTCTACTCTAAATAGGCCTTCGGGTAAGTTTTTCCTTTGAAAGGTGGTATGTTAAGCTTCACTCCCTCAATTCTATCCTCTCTAGCATTACCCTCATTATCTCTTCTATCAAACCTCATTCTACCTCCATCATCATTGATGCAATCCTACCCCGCAAGGGCGTTGGATAGAAGACTCCAAGAAGATTGGGCCAGAGATGCAAGAGAAGGCCCTAGGGTTCTCATGAGCCTTAGGGTAGATTTCGACCCCATGGGCTAAGTATGAGTCCGCTTATCTTTGTACATATTATATTAAGGTTTAATTATTTTTGGGCCTTGTATTTAGAGCTCCATAATATAGGTAAGGTACCCTAGAAATGTAGGATTTTTCAGTCCATGTATTTTAGGGCACCTAGACTAGTTTTTGTATTAGTGGTAGTTTTGTAATTTCACATGCATTAAGTGAATATTTGATGTGTGTGGTTGAAAATAAATTTAATTGAATTGGGAGAAGCCCAATCCAATTAAATTTTAGAGGGGGAGGTGAGCATTTGTTTGCTACACCTCATTGCCACATCATATAGTCACACTTTGTGCATGTCCTTCATGCTTTACATGTCTCATGACACCTAAGCACACTTAGTGGAGAAACTTGGACTTGATCTTGGATTAGTGGGCTGAAAAAAAGCTAAAATTCACTAATCATAATTAGTGAAATTTTGGCTCCAAAATTTGGCTTCACAAATTCAATTTCAAATTCAAGTGAAATTTGAATAGAAATTCAAATTTCCCTCCAATTTTGTGCGACACTTAGGCTATAAATAGAGGCCATGTGTGTGCAGTTTTTCAACTTTGATCATTTGAGAATTACACTTCAAAGTTCAGACCTCATGTGATGCACAAAATTTTGTGCCCCTTCTCTCCTTCTCCCTCTATTCTTCTTCTCCTACCTTCAAGCTCTTACCCATGGCTTCCTATGGTGGTGAGCTTCTTCTTGACTCATCTTCTCCTTGAAGTGGCATCTCCAATCATCTTTCTTCCATCTCCATTCCGCTGCCATTAAAATTCAAGAAGAAAAGGACTCCATTGATGAAGAAGATCCAAGTCCTACAAGCTCCACATGGAGCTACATCAATCATCATCATGAATTCCTTGATTTTCTAACTGTTCAATTCTCTGATATGACTTTTCTCTATGCTCCCTCGCCATCCTTTGCATCAGAGTTGCAATCACATCAATTAGAAACCAATGATCTCCCAAAAGAGGAGGGTTACTTTCACTACTTGTAACTGTCATGATTCAAGGAAAAGAAACAAAAGTGAAAGCAATAGGACCTCACCATATTTCTCATGTGTTTACACTCTTAAAGATGTATCTGTGTTTGTTGTTCTCTAATAGATTTTTGTGTAAGGTGTTCTCTTCTCTTTCACCACTCAAATTTCTCTCTTTGAGTTCTTAAAAGAAGTTAGTTTCTAATCCACACAATAGATCAAAACTAAGTGACAAGCAATCAATCAAACTAAAAAAGTTCAATCAAGTATAACAATAAAAGTTTGACAAATGACCTAACTTCACTGGAAGATATCAAACAATTAGGGGGTGATTGGATAACAACTTTTAATACTAGATATGGGCTGTATGAATGGTTGGTTATGCTCTTTGGCTATGCCCTTTGGTAAGTTAATCATGTGCATAACCAACCATTCATATAACCATACCTATATTTCCAAGGAAGTTAAATCCTTTGTCAAGTTTTCCTTGATCCTTGATTGAATTTTGAGTCTGATTGATTATCAATTGTGTGGATTGGAGGCTGGAATTTTCTAATAATCCAAAGAAAACAATTTGAGTGGTAAAAAGGAAGAGAACACCTTACATGAGAAGTGTGATGAGGTCTTATTGCTTTCACTTTTGTTTCTTTTGCTTGAATCATGGCTGGTACATGTGGTGAAAGTAAAATTCCTCCTTTGGGGGACAACATGTTGCCAATTGATTCCATTACAACTAAAATGAAAAGGATGACAAGGGAACATACAAAGGAGCTCTATCATAGAATTGAGTAGTTAGAAAATCAAGGGATTCATGATGATGATAGAGGTAGAAGAATGTTTGATAGAAGAAAAGATAATAAGGTTGATTCTAGATAGGATAGAATTAAGGAAAGGCTATTTGGAGTGTAAAATAAAGATTGATCAATTATTTGCATACCACAATTATACGAAAGATAAGATGAAGGTGACAATCATGGAGCTCACTAAGTGTGCCCTCATTTGGTGGACCATTTACAAAAGGTGAGGGGCAGATATGAAGAACCCGTGGTGGATAGTTGGGTGGATGTGATAAGGTTAATGAGAAGATTTGTTCTCTCTCATTATCATAGGGACCTTCACAATAAACTCCAAATGCTAATAAGAATGTAGATGAATATTATGAAGACATGAAGGTGTCCTTGATTAGAGCCAATATTAGTGACGATTGAGAGGCTACTATGACATATTTTGTGCATGAGTTTAATGTGGCATTGAGATGGTCTTGTAATTTAATCAATTTAAAAAAGGTCCTATTAATATAACTATAAATTATAAGAGTAAAATAAATTTTAAGTGCAATTACAATCCTATTATAAAACCATATATTACTATTAAGCCTGATCGGTGATTACGAGTCTTGAATGAGCATACATGCACAAAATCTTTATGAATAAGGGAGCACATCTTGATCATAATACATAAAATAATTAAGATATAAAGTTGCTTAAAGATTATATAATATTTATGTTTTATTTTTTACTTTATATTTTATTATCTAATAATATGCATTTACAGAAATATTAGCAACACTATATTTTGGATATTCTCTCCATAATTGGTTAAAATTAATTAAAATGACCAATTTTGGTGGATTTTGCATCTCATATAATTTAATGATAATGGAGAGAAAAAAAATAATGAGATGAATCTTAATAAGAATTTGAATGTTCTTTCCATTATGAGTTTTTCTTGTTCTTGGATTAAAAACTTTATTGTGTTGGTTTTACTGACACGTCGCGATTAAAGTTAAGTTTCTCTCAATTTCCTTGCTTGATTTTAAGATAATCCTTACTTTGATATCCCGCCAAGGCAGAGGGTATTGATTAAAGTGTAGGGATTCAATCAATCAACCTAATTTGATTCTAAAAGACAATCTGATACGAATAGCGAAGTAGGGGTGCAAGCAGCAAGGCCCAAAAGGCACAGTAGCACACCCATGCATCTGAAGGACTACGTAATAAACAGGCCATGAAGGCATGAACATGTGTAGGAGGGCGCTCAAATATTCTAGAACGAATAAAGAATATAGGAGAATGAATCAATAGGTTAGGAATTCTGTTAGGAAGTTAGTTTTCTGTTGTAACCACTACGAGTGGCTATAAATGTACGAACAAGCTTTGAGTAAAAGAAAAGGAAAAATATCTTCTCTCTCTCGTCTCAAGCTCTCTCTCTATATATATATATATATATATATATCCAGTTTCAGGAGGATAGTTTGGACCTCGAATACCAAACACTATTATTGGTGCTTTCATTGCTCACACCATGGTTGAAGCTACTCGATCAAAGGCAAGTGTTGATCGCTGGGAAGAGGCATTCGCGAGACTCTCGTCTTCCATGTCTTCCAAGTTCAATGAGCTCCTACACCATATGACTCAGCTAGAGACAGCGCACGCTTCGCCGCGAGTGCCATCGCCGTCTCCAGGTGCGACGACCATACACTCGACTCACCGTATAAAGCTTGAAGTTTTGCGCTTCGATGGCTCTGATCCAGAAGCTTGGATATTCAAGATGACACAGTTCTTCGAGTATCATGCAACTCCAGATCACGAAAGACTCACCATAACATCTTTTTACATGGAAGGCTCAGCATTAGCCTGGTTTCAATGGATGCACAGGAATGGTCAATTATCTTCGTGGTCCACCTTTTTACACGCTATTCACGCAAGATTCTCATCTTCAACCTATGAAGATCCAACAGGTTTGCTCTGTAAATTGACGCAGCGATCAACGGTCTCCACTTACCTCTCGGAATTTGAAGCTCTTGCCAACTGTATAATTGGTCTGCCGACACCGTTTGTGCTAAGTTGCTTTGTGTCAGGACTGAATCTAGCGATTCGTTGGGAGGTGTAAGTTATGCAGCCTCACTCATTGGTTCAAGCAGTCTCCTTTGCTAGACTACATGAGGAAAGGATGCTAGATAGGCGACGATCTTCTGTTCGAACCTCCCCTAGTTCATCGTACATGAGGAAAGGATATCACTAGATTTTGATGAAAGAATCCGATACAAGCAAGACAACCTTTCGCACCCACCACGGACACTATGAGTTTCGTGTAATGCCCTTTGGACTTTGTAACGCACCTTCTTCATTCCAGGCAACAATGAACCGCTTGTTCCAGCCACATCTACGCAAGTATATCATCATCTTCTTCGATGATATCTTGATTAACAGTCGTTTCTTCAGGGATCACTTGGAACACTTGGAGGTTGCATTTCAGGTCTTAATGGAAGGAAAGTTTACACTAAAATTTTCCAAATGTTCCTTTGCTCAGCAACAGATCGTGTATTTGGGTCATGTGGTTTTCGGCCGAGGAGTGCAACCCTTATTGGATAAGGTACAAGCCATTCAATAGTGGCCGCAGTCACGCACGACGCGAGCACTCCGTGGGTTTCTGGGTCTCCCTGGCATCTATCGACGATTTATAAGAAGCTATGCTACCTTAGCAGCACCACTCTCATGACTTCTAACTAAGGAAGGATTTGCATGGACTCCTGAAGCTACAGTTGCCTTCCAAAACTTGAAGACTGCCGTGACTAATTCCCCAGTATTGGCACTTCCTGATTTCACCAAACCCTTCATGGTGGAAACAGACGCCTCCGGCTCGAGAATGGGAGCAGTGCTGTAACAAGGAAGACACCCAATAGCCTTCTTCAGCAAACAGTTTTGCCCTAAGTTACTCAGCTCCTCCACCTATGTTCATGAACTAGCTGCCATTACCACTGTTGTTAAGAAGTGGAGGCAATACCTATTGGGGCACCACTTTGTAATTTTGACGGATCATAGAAGCTTAAAAGAATTAATGAATCAGGTTGTGCAAACGCCGGAGCAACACCGATATTTGGCACGTTTGTTGGGTTTTGATTATTCTATACAATATAGAACGGGCAACACTAACGTGGTTGCAGACGCATTATCACGATGCTCAGAGGAACCAAGTGCCTCATTTTTCATCCTCTCAATGCCCCACTTTGCGTTTCTTGAAGATCTGTCTAAGGAATTATAGTCGCATAACGAATTTATAACCTTAAGGGAGAAGGTTCATGCAGACCCCGCCACCTACCCTGATCATGTGTTAACACCCAAATTTATTTTGTATCAAGGGCGTATTTGGTTACCCTTAGACTGTACTTTCATCCCAGCTTTGCTCATGGAATTTCATCAAACTCCAACAGGAGGCCATATGGGTTTTCGAAAAACCTTGAATCGTGTGGCAGAAAACTTCACGTGGCAGACAATGAGTAGTGATACTCATAAATTCGTGGCCCAGTGTGTAGATTGTCAACTCGTGAAATATGAACCTGCAAAACCTCGGGGTTTATTATGCCCGTTACCAGTTCCATCGTAGCCATGGGAGGACCTCTCCATGGACTTCATCATGGGACTCCCAGCTTATCGCGGCAACACCTATGTCTTTGTGATTGTTGATTGCTTTTCGAAAGGGGTACACCTCGATATGCTTCCTTCCCATCATACAGCATAAAGCGTTGCTCAGCTCTTCATGGAATTAGTAGGCAAGCCCCATGGCATGCCCAGAAGTATTGTCTCTAATCGTGACCCGCTATTCGTCAGCAAGTTTTGGCAGGCTTTGTTTCGTTTGAGTGGCATTAAACTCAGAATGAGTTCTGCCTACCACCCCCAAACAGATGGCCAAACGGAGGTGGCTAATAGGGTTATTGAACAATACTTAAGAGCTTTCGTTCACCGTAAACCAAACTCCTGGGGTCACTTCTTGTTATGGGATGAGTGGTCCTATAACACTTCCGTCCATTCCTCTACGGGAATGACACCCTTCGAAGTAATGTTTGGATGCAAACCTCCCACTTTCCCTCAATATCTCATAGGCACGGCCAAGGTGGAAGCAGTTGATGACCTGCTCAATCAACGAGAGGTTGTATTCACCTTACTCCGACAGAAGTTACTGAAGGCCCAAACACATATGAAAGTTGTTGCAGATGGGCATCAAATGGATCACGAGTTTCAAGTGGGTGAATGGGTTTTAGTTAGACTACGGCCATATCGTCAGTCCATAGCCTTGGGTGCAGTTCATTCTAAGCTCGCAAGGCATTTTTATGGGCCATTTTAGATCACTGAAAGGATGGGACAAGTTGCTTATAAGCTAGCCTTACCGGCAACCTCACGAATCCACCCAGTGTTCCATTGTTCAAACTTAAAACCCTTTGTGGGGACTCCCGCATTAGCACCAATGGAGGAGCTTCCCTCGTTAGTTGTGGATAATCAACCAATTCTAACCCCATTAGCTATTCTAGCCCATAAAATCATTCCTTCGGATACAGGGCCGAAGCACCTTGTGCTGGTTCAATGGAGAGGCCTGCACCCTGACGAAATGTCGTGGGAAGAATGGACGACCCTCCAAGCAATGCATCACCATGAGGACAAGGTGTTATTCGAAGCAAGCGGGAATGATACGAATAGCAGAGTAGGGGTGCAAGCAGCAAGGCCCATAAGGCACAATAGCACACCCATGCATCTGAAGGACTACGTAATAAACAGGCCATGAAGGCATGAACGTGTGTAGGAGGGCGCTCGAATATTCTAGAACGAATAAAGAATAAAGGAGAATGAATCAGTAGGTTAGGAATTCTGTTAGGAAGTTAGTTTTCTGTTGTAACCACTACGAGTGGCTATAAATGTACAAACAAGCTTTGAGTAAAAGAAAAGGAAAAATATTTTCTCTCTCTCGTCTCAAGCTCTCTCTCTATATCCAGTTTCAGGAGGATAGTTTGGGCCTCGAATACCAAACACTATCACAATCATCAATCCTAACCACATGCTTTTTATCCATGTAGAGATAAATTACTGCATAAAGATGAATAAAACTCCATTGTGTTCTTATACTCAAAATCATGATGAAAACTAAATGTGGAAGTGTACCTGGATTAGCCATAATAGAATGATGAAAGGTTGATGAGGATCAAGATTGGTTCTATGATCCTCCAAATGTAGAGAGTCATTTTTCTTCTCTGAATTTTCTCTTCTGATGGGGATAGAGAGAAAAAGAAAGCAAAATTGTATGTTCTATCGCTTCTCTATATAAATGGAGACCATAGCCTCTTGTATTGATAACTGTCATCCGTTACCCCAAATTTGATAATTACAATTTGATCCCTCATCAAATTATAACATCACTAATGCTATCTACACAATTAGTTTTTCATGACATATATGTCCTTAGCCATAATTTTATATTGATTAGACCACTTGAATATTTTGACTAATAAAATAATGGTCCTAACTCATTTAATTATGCGATATATATATGTATGACCCAAAATTGCTAACATAGAGTAGTAATAGAGAAAAATATTTTATTAGAAAGCACAATTTTTTCTTTTCATTTTTAAATGCACTCGTAATTTTTCATGAATTTTTTTCTCTTTTAATTCCTTAATATGTGTTTTTAGGATACTAGTCAATAAAACTCTTTAATCTATATATTTAGTAACAACAACTATAAACAAATAAATTTAAGTAAGGATTAATTTAGAAAAAAAGTTATATTTTAAGAAATTAAAAACATATTTAATGCTTAAATCTCCAAAAAAAAAATGTTGCTAAATTACAATATAAACAAATCATTCATCGAGAGCATTTTTTGCAAGTGTTTTTAAGAAATTTTTGGTTTTTTATTTCTTATCTTTTTTAATTTATCATTTTCATCTTTATTTTTTAAATTTAATTTTAATATTTTTTTTTAAAAAAATGATCAATAATTAAAGATAATCTTATATTATAATATAAATTCTTTATTAGAAATCTTAAATATAATTTTTATGTTTAAAAATATTTATTTATTATAAATTTTAATGATATAAAATAAATATTTATCTCATTCGTTGCAGCGAATAAAATTTAAGTTACTTTATTTTGTTAAGAACCATGCATTAACATCAAGTACAATAACTACAACATGTGAAGCCCGTCTACTACAACCTGCTTTAATGGTCTGCTTATAGCAATACCATTATTGGTCTAAAGACAAGACAGTCCTTCCACTCAACCAAACCATCCACTACTCATTTGAAAATGAGAATGAAGAAGTCTAACTCAGTTGATTGAATAGGAGATGTGTAAATATTATTAAATCTCTAATGTTGTATTCAATGATCCTATAGATTAAAAAAAAACATTTGAAGATGGAAAACCCTGTGGCTGGCTTCTTCTTTATTTCTACATAGATTTTCAATTTATTAACGATACTAAAAGGGGCATTCTTGCGAAGTCTCAAACTATATCTGATGTCTCCACTGCAAGCTTCTCAGTTCCCGGGCATTCAACTTGTGCTTTTATGTCAGCGTCCCACAGTTCAGGCACTGCCTCCTTAAGGTTGTGAATGCTTTCCATGGCATAATCAGCACCTTTAACCCTGTAGGATCTACCAACCTGGATATAGCAATCAATGAGCACATAGCTCAAATTAGTTTTTGGTGGGTTCAGACATATTTTAAAGGCAACCAGTGATGGTTTCTTAAAGTAAGTTAGATTCTAGCTACTTCAAAAAAATCTCAATAATAACATACCAGCACAGTGTGAAGGCCCAATCGTTTTCCAGATTGTATGTTGCGGACACTATCCTCAAAGAACAACTGAATATAACAAAATGTAAGCAAAACAGGTAAAGAAAATGTTTAAATAAGTTTCTAGCATTAGTATAAAAATATATAATATTTTGTCACCGAATCTACATCGGTTACAAATATAGAGAAGTTTGGTTTTGACCTTCAACTTTTTTTTTTTCATAAATTTATTTTGGTTTAAATATATTTTTGTCCCTTAAATTTAGGTTACAATTGTTTTTTTCTCTATAATTTTTTTTTCAAAGTCCCTTAATTTCAAAATATTACTCTTTTTAATCCTTCTTGTTGTAAAAGAAATCCCATTAATTGTGCATTTAAAATGCTAAAAATCAGTTAGAGTTAACTAAAAAAGCTTTTTTTTAAAAAAAATTGAGAAACTAATAAAGGAAGGAAAAAAAAGTTATACACTGACAATATAAAATTTTTTACATCATAATCCAATCATAAGTTATCATGTATGATAAAATTATTAACTTTTATGATAATTACTTTAAAAGTCTTATCAATGATGATTTATGATTAAATGATGTTGTAAAATTATTTTATATCGTTAGTGCATGACCATTAAACTCAAAAATAAATTTAAATTTAAGAGACTAAAAATACATTTAAAACATTTATTTTCGTAAAATAATCTCTAATTATTTAATAATAAGATGACATGTATATGATAATCACAACGGAAAGGTTATTGAAGGAAAAGAATGTAAGATATCTAGGTATATGTCATTTCATATAACTTTTATGATAATTACTTTAAAAGTCTTATCAATGATGATTTATGACTAAATGATGTTGTAAAATTATTTTATATCGTTAGTGCATGACCATTAAACTCAAAAATAAATTTAAATTTAAGAGACTAAAAATGCATTTAAAACATTTATTTTCATAAAATAATCTCTAATTATTTAATAATAAGATGACATGTATCTGATAATCACAACGGAACGGTCATTGAAGGAAAAAAATGTAAGATATCTAGATATATGTCATTTCATATAATTTTCAAAACTATTAAAATTTATAAAGATTTTAATTAATAAAATTTAAAAAACTAAAACTAAAATTTGCCATATTTGTAAGTACTAATAAACATATTAAACCAAATAAAACAATTAGATCATTAAGCCGAAAGGTTGATTTTCTTACGGTTCTTTGTGGGTTAAGGTTGGCCATCTTGAGGGCCAATTTAATGGCATGTCCTGATGGTTTGCAGATAATTGGTGTCTCTGGCAGGACTGCACTGGGTACAGGTTGAGCAAAATGCTCTATGATGTCAAAGATTTCAGAGCTTTCTACACCATTTTTGGGTGTTGGACTTATGCTCTTTGAACCCTCAAACTTTACGTCATCTTCATAATAAAAAACAGTGCTCTTTTGGATAGGATTAAGGGTCTCAAAGCATATTATTCCTTCAAAGCAGTCTTCCAACCCAAGTCTTTCAAGTGCCTTAATCGTGTGGACTTTGTCTGAGTTTGTGAAAATCTATTGACAAAAACAATTGTTGAAATTACAAGGATTTAATTAGAAAAGGAAGAAAAGAGAATAAGCTGATGAGTGTGATTTGGAATTAATACTAGACTGATAATCCTGATTAAATAACTTGCATACAAATAATAAAACATGGAGTTAAGTATGCTTTTGGTCCTTGAAATTATTACAAATTTTAGTTTTATAGTCAACTTAATTTTTTTTGTTATAAACAACTTACAAGCTTTCTATAGGGGAGACTCAGCAGCAGATTCCTCAGAACTGGGTCTGGCTTTAAGTTCTCATAAGGTAATTTCCCATGAACAAAACTGTCAACAGAATTTCAAGAGTCAATGTCACCATTTCCATTTCAAAATAGACACAACGATTGAAGAAATTCACTAATTATCCATGTGAAAGAGATGGGGGAAAAAGAAAGAAGCAAAAGTACCTGTAATATTCTTCATAGTCAATGTCATACCCAATAGCTTGAATGGAAAAAAGTGAAACATATATAAGACAATAAATAAATTCTTAGTATTCTCAGAATTTAACCATGATTAAAACTTATTTAAGAGAAAGTGGTGTAAAACAAGGAAATGATACCCTTAGACCAGCAATAGTAGTTCCATAGTTACTGTAAAGGAGGTTGACCAATTCACCAGTTTTACTTGGTTCTGCGCCAAGCTTCTCGACCATGTAGTCTAATAAGATCAATGACATACCATTCACGTCAAATAAATTAAATTCAACAGCAATATATAAAGACATTAATGAGAAAATTGTAGCACAAGTGTGGCACAGTTCCTTACCTTTAATATTTTTGTCAATTGCATTTGCAAGACCAGAATTGAGAGGATACAAAGTATCATCTAAATCTGAAAAATAATGGTAGTTGTAGCAGCATGCACAAATTAATATGAAATTTTCAATTAGGTACTAGAAAAATGTTCTGGTTACAAGGCTTACCAAATAGAAGGCAATCATATTTTGGTCTCTGAGCCTGTTGTGTGATCTGATCCTCATTCTTCATTTCCTTTGGAAAACCGAAAACCTTAACATACAGAACAGAAAACCAAGTGAATAGAAGTTTCATCACAAATATATGGAACCCGAGCGCAAAAATTTATATGGGAATTCATTTTGATTCTCAATATACAGTTAAAGTAAATATAAAAATAAAAGATAACACTTTTCTGAAAATGCGTGTTTTTTAGGCTTGTAATAACATGGAAAGCAAGGTAATAAATTAAATATGAGGGAATTTCTAAATAACAAGAGTTTTGGTATTTAATTACTCTAAAGTTCGAACATTTGATGCATGCTAATGAATTTTGAGAATTTCAAAAGGAAAATCTCAAGACCATACTCATTGTATTCATGGAGCACTAATGTCAATTATTGTTCAATGATCCTCATGGGTGACTAAAAATCAAAAGAGAATCTTTTCAAAGACTGAAAAATAAAACAAATAAAAGATCGAGTTTATACACGTGTAAATCCTGCATTTGGAATCTTTTCCATTCTTAAATGAAGAGAAAACACAACATCCAAGTAATTTTTATGCAGAAAACATCACATTAACTTGACAAACTTTATGGCTATCTATCTGAGATAGCTTGAGCAGAAAATGGAAACATTTTTTGCAGTCTTAAAAGTTAAATATGCCAAGGAGTCTTTGATTCTCTTGAGCCTTAAAATATTGCAATCTGAGCCAACCTTTCGTTCTTGCTAGCTTCACTTTTTCCTATACCGAAATCAAACTCTAACCAAAGCATGCAAGAATCTCAAATTGCTAGAAGCATATATATATATAGGTGAAATTGATGTGTTGGTGGTATGTAAATAGCCACAGGTTCACGAGGAAGTGGGGGCAAGGCTCTACCCTCATGGTTCATGCATGCTTCCACTAACTAACATGCATTGGTTACATTGAAAACCATGAAGACACGTAGTCTATGGTCTTCATTTACTTCAAGAATATGCCACCTACCCATTTTCATGCATGATGATGATGAACTTCGCTTCCATTTTTCTCATTTCCTTAAAACTTAAAAGTCGAAATGGAGCTTCCCAATTTCAACGTATAACAAATATTGTGGTGCACCACAATATTGTAAAATAAAATTCGTCAAAAAGTGGAAAAAAAATGGAAGTAAAATTTGTTAAAAGGTAAAAAATATAATTAAGTTAAGATGTCACATCAACAATAAAATTTGTAATTTTTTAAAAGTAAAGGGTAAAATATGAAAAATTAATTTATTAGGATAAAGTTTATTAAAAAATTAAAAATTAAAGTTAAAAGTACTATAGGAGCTAAAATATGTCAAATTAATTTATTAAGGTAAAATTTACAAAAAAATTACTATGATGACACTTATAATAAAACGAAGGGGACCATAATGATAATAAAAAAATGATTAAATATAATTATGGTCCTTCAAATATATATTAATCTAGGTTTTAGTTCTTCAAAAATAATTTTATTGTATTTAGTTTTTGAAATTTTCAAAATTCTTTTTTTAAATCCTCTATTTGACTTCGTCAATTATTTCAATTAAAAGTTTACTACAAGAGTTGTTTCAATATTAATTAGTATTTATTTTTGTATTAATTAGTATTTCAGTGTATCCTGAAAGAATAAAAAGAATGTTAAAATATATTTTTCATTAAAAAAATATATCAAAGTTTGAATTTTGTCCCTCGCAAAAAATTTTGTCCTCGTAAAATTATTAATGTGTTACTTTTTTTATCAGAAGTGCTAATTATTTTTCACACCTTATTTTGTAAACAAATATCTTAGTCTTTCTTTATGATTTTTGTTAATAATTGTGATCTAGCTCTGAATTTTTAGATTTGAATCACACATAAGGAATTAGGTATTTATTTTAGAAATAAAGGATTAATCACTAAGAAATTATGATTAGTTATTGTAGTTTGAATTTTGGTTGCATTGAACTAGGAGATTGATTAGGAATGAGTTTCATATGAAAAATTCTATAGATTTCATCTCAACAACTCTTTTCTATGTTTGATTTCATTTTTGCTGCAAAAATTATGTCTCAAAACCAAAAACAGTTTAGTTTCACCATAGCGAATTGACACATAACTAATGAAAAATCTTTTAAAAAAAAATTGAAACTCAACCCATTTGGCACAACAAATTGATAACTTGCTGCATTGAATGTCTATAAAAGTTGTTTGTAGCGAAGGCGAGTGGCTCACTTGGGTGACGGATAGCAACGAGGTGTAGAGCTCGACGAGCTTGATGTGGAAGATGAAGACATGACAAAAAAGGATGTTTCAGGAGGCAACACCACCTCTTATCTGCTAGAGAATAATGAGGTGGGAATGATGAAATTAGAACCATTGGTTGAGGCAATGCGATGATAACCCCTCTTCTCCTAACTATCCAAATTTGCTCGGTGCGTGGTACACCTTTAACAATCTCTAATTTTGGATTTGGGTTTGGATTTGTTGTTGTTTCTTGATTTGGGTTTGGTATGGTGTTTGATGGTGGTGGCACCGTGTTGTTAGGGAAGAGGCTTCAATTATTGCACACACACACACATATTCTTTAATTTGTGGTGTCTTTTAACCTCCATAAATTATGTTTTTGATTTTTGCATTTTTTTTCTTCTACAATTTGTTGATGACTTTTAACCCCTAGAAATTATATTTTAATATATAACTTTTAAAAAAATCATGTTGGTTCGGATGAATCCAAGTCTAGCTTCATGTCAAAAAGTCACATTATAATTTTTATACGAATAAAATTCAAACTTTGGTACATTTATAAGGACAGAAAAACATATTTTAGCTTAAAAAAATATCAAATTACAACTCTATTATTTCCAAACAAGTAGATACAAAAACTTATATATTATCTTTCTTGTTGGTGGAACTTATTATTAGAACAAACATTAGTATCCATTGACTATAATAGGTTGAGTATGAATCATATGGTTCACAATATGTAAAAATTGCTTACATTTAATAAGAAATACCAAAGGAGTTAAATAAATAGCTTAAAAAGAAAAAATTTAAAAATTTCAAGGAACTCTATTATTTTCAAACAAGTAGATACAAAAACTTATATATTATCTCTATTGTTGGTGGAACTTATTATGGGAACAAACATTAGGAGATGCATTGGCTATAATAGGTTGAGTATGAGTCATATGGTTTACAATATGTAAAAATTGCTTACATTTAATAAGAAATATTAAAGGAGTTAAATAAATGACTTAAAAATAAATTTTAAAAAAAATTCAAGGATCTCTATTATTTTCAAACAAGTAGATACAAAAACTTGTATATTATCTCTGTTGTTGGTGGAACTTACTATTGGAACAAACATTAGTAGATGCATTGGCTATATAATAGGTTGAGTATGAGTCATATGGTTTACAATATGTAAATATTGTTTACATTTAATAAGAAATATTAAAGGATTTAAATAAATGGCTTAAAAAAAAATTTAAAAATTTCAAGGATCTCTATTATTTTCAAACAAGTAGATACAAAAACTTATATGTTATCTCTATTGTTGGTGTAACTTATTATGCGAACAACATTAGTAGATGCATTGGCTATAATAGGTTGAATATGAGTCATAGGATTTACAATATGTAAAAATTGCTTATATTTAGAGTGAATAGGCAATTTAGTCCCTGAGATTGTACCAATTTTGCATATTAGTCTCTAACTTAATATTAAATTCAAAATAGTCCCTATCTTTGCAAAATAGTCATTCCGTTAAATTTTAAAGTAACGCCGTTAGTGAGGTCAATTTTAGTGCCACGTGGACTATCCAATGTGGCACTAAAGGATGACGTGGCATGACACGTGAACGTGCCTCCTAAAAGATGCCACGTCATTTGATGATAACAAAACGAGTAAATAGGCAATTTAGTCCCTGACTTTATACCCGTGTTGCATATTAGTCCCTAACTTAATGAAAAATTAAAAATAGTCCCTATCTTTTGCATAAGTGTTGCAAAATAGTCCCTAACTTAAAAGATGCCGGAAATCGTGCTTAAAGTGTCCATGCATTGCAAAGGTTGTGCCTAGCACGATTTCTGGCGGCGCAGATTCCTCCTTGGATTCCTTGTCATCTTTTGATTCCTCTGGTTTTTTCTCTTCTTCTTTCTTTTCTTCTTCATTTGCTTTTTTTTCCTTCACTTTGTTTTCCTATGGTTTTTTCTCTTCCTATTCAAAACACACACAAAAAAAATCAGAACCCGGAATGATATATTGATGGTAATTGAAGAAAAAAAAGAGGAAAAGATGGTTATGCAAACCTCGCTCATTGGTGTTGACGACTACAGAGATAAGGTTGTTGCTGTGGATTTTTTGTTCTTTTTATTTGTGCAAGTGTGTGTGAGTTTTTTTTCGTATATATGGCTCAATTGGTTCAAAACCATCAAATTTGAAGAAGCCACTCATTCTATCATCATCAAATGATGTGACACTAAAATTGACCTCACTAACAATATTACTTTAAAATTTAACGAAAGGACTATTTTGCAATACTTATGCAAAAGATAGGGACTATTTTGAATTTTTCATTAAGTTAGGGACTAATATGCAACAGGGGTACAAAGTCAGGGATTAAATTGTCTATTTACTCGTTTTGTTATCATCAAATGACGTGACATCTTTTAAGAGGCACGTCCACGTGTCATGCCATGTCATCCTTTAGTGCCACGTTGGATAGTTCACGTGACACTAAAATTGACCTCATTAACGGCGTTACTTTAAAATTTAACGGAATGACTATTTTGCAACATTTTTGCAAAGACAGGGACTATTTTGAATTTAATATTAAGTTAGGGACTAATATGCAAAATGGGTACAATCTCAGGTACTAAATTGCCTATTCACTCCTTACATTTAATAAGAAATACTAACATTGTTAAATAAATGACTTAAAAGAAATTTTTTAAAATTTTAAAGATTAAGATTATATTTGACAAAACTAATTAAAAGCTGAAAAATTAATTATAAATTGAAAAATGACTTATTAAATTATAAGTGTCAGTAAAATTAACTGTTGAAATAAAAAAAATATAAAATAACAAAAAGTAATAAAATCACAATCTATTTAAAAAAAAATTTAAAAATAAATACATATATTGAGAATAAAAATGAAAAAAAATATAAAAATTACAAACTAATATTTTAAAAATATTACTTCAAATAAAATTTTAAAAAACATTAGAAATTATTAAAAATGCATATTTATTAAATATTCAAATAAATTTGTTAACTAATAAAAAATTAAAAATTAACTAAAATATCTTATTAAATTGAATAAGTTTTTTTTAAAAAAATTAAATCAAATATAAGTCAAGAGGAGCAAAAATTCAACATTATATATATCCAACAAGCCAACATTTGTCTGCTTTAATGTCCAGGATCACGTTCTCAGAGATCTGTCTTGGAAAGACGAAACCATTTGCAGTTGCACAGGGCCATCGATTGGGCCGCAAATGGTAAAAGAGAAGAAAAAGTCATCACTGTTGTTTCCTGACTTCGTGTATCTTTTCGATGTATCCCGTGTCCTATTAAATTACTTTGCCCGGCTGAAGCAGAATACAGGATTGTGGCCCAGTGTTCATAATTTCTTTTATCATATTTATCTTTTTACTTATTTATTTTTTTAACATGTAAATTTAATTATGATATCTTGAATAAATAAAATTTAAAAATAATATTGACTTTTAGAAATTAATAATATGGAATAAAAATGTGTTAAAAGTTATTACTATTGTTACAAAATCATGCTACTAAAAATTCTTAAAAAAAAATACTCGCTTTTAAACTCTGCAAGCCATATATAAGAGGAGAAGAAAAAAAAAATGAAATTAAAAATGTTGTTTTTTGTATTAAAAGAGTGAAAATATTCTTTTAAAATGGTAGGACCTATGCTGTTTCATATTTATTTTCGTTCATTTTTTTTATCTTCGTCCTTATCTCATTCTATTTTTCTTCGATAAAATATCTTGAATTTCTAATCTTTTTTCTTATCTCATACTATTTTTCTTCAATTAAATATTTTTAATTTCTAATCTCTCTCCTTATCTGATTATATTTTTCTTTATTAATTAAATATCTTTAATTTCTATTTTTGACCTTTTTTCCTTCAAATTTTGTATTTCCATTCATCCTATTCATTCTACCGAATGAACCCTAAGTGGAGGAGACTAAGTAACGAATTTCTATTACATAAACTACAGGTTTAAACTCTCGTTTTTCAGGGCGTAGTAAATGTATTCTATAATTACTCTTCAAGTTTGATTTTTTTTTTTGTCTTAAAATGAAAAATTATTATATAATCTTTTATTTTTTTACAATAATTAGATAATATGTGATACATAGAGGTTGGGATGATAAAATGAACTCACCCTAGGGTATCCACAAAAATATCATCAAGTGAAAGAATAACTATTGGCTTATTGTGGCTAGGGATGAGATGGGTATTTTACCCGCAATTTTTTGTGGGAAATGAGTATGGGTGTGAGTATTATAATATCCAACCTTCCTCACCTCACATATATATGTCATATATATTAAATATTAACGTAATTAAAATATATATGTTACTTAAGTATATAATTTATATTATACATATAATCTTCTATAAAAAAAATTATATTTTTCTGATTTTATGACTAATAATAACAATCTAACATAGAGTAGTAAATTTGTTTCACGTTATATTTAAGAATATTAAACTATTATTTACTTTTATGTATAAATTTATGAATTTTTTTGACAAATTCTTTTAAGATTGACTTTCAATTATAAATCAATATTTTGTGTTGTTTGGTGCTCTAAATTAGTAGTGTAGATTTGTATATATTTAATGACATCTTTTCAATTTACTTGTATTATTTTTTCTAATTAGTATTTATTTATTAATTTTATACATAATTAAAGTGTGGGTATGGGTGTATAGGTACCCAATGCGTACAGGATGAGAATTAATGTAGCTACCCGTGTGAGTATGAGACCAAGTATGTGTATTCTTTTTTTAAAATGTTGTTATGGGAACATGTATTATAAAACCCTAATTACTATCTCCACATAAGGGTGGGTATACAAACCTAGATATGTGAACCAACCCATTAGACTTGTGGACCTTATAGGTAATGAGCTTTTTTTTTTAAATTCGCATAGGAATATTGGGTTTTTGAGTTTGACCCGTTAAGCCCACGAACCTAGCAGGCTTTATTTGCGGACTATCCACTTAACTTGTCTAAGTCCAATGTGTAAGTATTATTAATTTGTTATGTTAAGATTTTGATCTTTAATTTAGGTTGTTATTGTTAATTTGTTATGTTTAAAATGTTGGTATATTTTAGTTGATAATTGTTTTTCACACCTTATTTTGTGAGCAATTATCCTAGCTCTTCTTAAGAATTTTTGTACACAATTGTCGTTTTTGTTAATAAATTGTATAAACTGGTTTTAGAAACTTAAAAAGATACTTTTTGATGTTTTTGTGTAAATTTGTATGTTAACGAGCAAATTTTGATCATCAAAGAATTAAGAGATGTTGATTGACATGATCTTCCACAACAAGATGTGCTTTCGCTACAATGAAACATGACTCTTGATAAGCTAAAACTGGCAGAGGTTTGTCTCAACAAGCTTGAACTTTGCCATAGCGAATCTACAAAGTTGAAGACCTTGAAATTTAAGAGAAACTCGCCCCAAGGAGTCATATGTTGTCCCCAGTGAACAAGGTTCATAACCATCAAGATCAAGGGCATAAGTCCTTAGTGTATAAATGTAATTTTGTTGGAACAAAACTTCTTTGAGGCACAAAAAAATAATTTAATATCAACTCTATTTAAAGAGCATGTAACATCCTTTGTATATACCTTTGGTTCATTTGTGAATTTTACAAATAGAATCTTGAACTCTCTCTCTCTCTCTCTCCCTCTCTCTCTTTTGTCCCTTCCCTCTTTTTTTTCTTCGTTGTTACTATCTCGAGGCTCTATTTGGATCCTTCATGATCCAAATGAGCTAAATTTCAATGCCAAATGATTGAAGTAGAATTCAAGTATGTAATTCTCTGTTTTCTGATCAATTCTCATAGTTAATGTGATCCTATTTTAATTCTATACTTATATGCATGTTAGGAGTGATCAACCTAACTTTTAGGGATTTGAATTGTCCCGAAACAAGTTCAAATCCTAGATTTGAATTGAAATTGTGAAAGGCTTTGATGTCAAGAATGGATCAAATACTTGCTTTTATAGCGAATCATTGATCAAGCTCTGAGTTTTTAGATCTAAATCACCTAAGGAATTAGGGATTTGGCTTAGAACTCAAGGATTAATCACTAAGGAAAAGATTAGTCATTGTAATTTGAATTTTTGTTGCATTGAACTAGGAGATTGATTAAGAATGAGTTTCATATGAAGAATTCTATGGATTACATCTTAGCAACACTTTTCTATGTTTGATTTCATTTTCACTCAAAAAATTGTGTTTGAAAACCAAAAACAATTTAGTTTTGCCATAGCGAATTAACACCTCACTAATGCAAAACCTTCTTTAAAAAAAAAAAAAACTAAAACTCAGCCCATTCACCACAACAAAATGATAACTTGTTGCAACATATGTGTATAAGAATTACTTGCAGCGAGGGAGGGTGGCTCACTTGGGCGAGAGAGGGGTGAGGGAGAACAATGAAGTGCAAAGCTTGGCAAGCTTGATGTGGAAGAGGAATACACGGCTAAGGAAGTTGTTCCAGGTGGCCACCTTGTCCCTACTGGAGAATGATGAAGTGCTGACGATGAAATTAGAATGTTGGTTGTGGCAATGCAACACTATTAGAATTCACACATTACGGTGGTAACACCTTTAACAATCTCCAATTTTGGATTTGTTTTGGTCTCTTTATTTGGGTTTGTTATGATGTTTGATGGTAGTGACACCATGTTATTAGGAAGAGGCTTCCATATTTGCATATTTGTTTATGTAATTTGTGGTGGTTTTTAACGTCCACAAATTATGTTTTAATTTTTGCATTATTTTTTTTGTTTTCTTCTATAATTTGTGGAGGGTTTTTAACCCCCATAAACTGCATTTTAATATATAACATAAAAAATGTCATGTAGGTTCGAATGAGTTCAAGCCTAACTCTGGGGCAAAAAATAACACATTATAATTTTAAGAGGACAGAAAATTGCATAAAATCTGAACTTTGGCATATTTACAGGGACAAAAAATATATCTTAGCCTAAAAGGAATATCAAATTATAATTCTATTATTGTCAAACGAGTAGATACAATAACTTATATATTACCTTTGTTGTTGGTGAAACTTATTATGGGAACAAACATTAGTAGATGTATTGACTATAATAGTTTGAGTCTCAGTCGTATGGTTTACAATATGTAAAAATTGCTTACATTTACCAAGAAATATTAACAAAGTTAAATAAATAGATCAAAAGAAAATTTTTAGGGATTCACTAATTTAGCTTTGAGTATCTAGGTTTAAATCACAAAGGAATTAAGTTTAGTCATTGTAGTTTGGATCTTGGTTGCATTGAATTAGGAGATTGATTGGGAACGAGTTTCATGTAAAGAATTCTATGGTTTTGATATTAGCAATACTTTTCTCTGTTTGAATCCATTTTCGCTTTAGAATCTTCTTTCAAAACTAAAACAATTTAGTTTCGCCATAAAAAACTAATGACTCGTTATAGTGAAACCTTTCTTTCCCAAAATCTAAAACTTAACACATTTGTCATAGCAAATTGATAACTCGTTGCAACAAATGTGTATAAAAACTGTTTGATAATTTCCTTTATGTTACACATACTCTTTGTGGATGCGATAACTCAATACATAGTGTTTCTTTTTATAATTAAACTTGGTTCACTTGCCTATTATGTATGAAGCACAACAATATTCAGTTTGATTTGATGGTAGAAAACATGATGACAGTGAGTGTAAAATCATGGTGAGTTCACCACAAAAACTATTTGTTGTTTTCCAAATATCATGGTGATTTTAATTCACTAGCATTCCAAACACACATTGTGGTTGATAAATTGCATTTTTAGGAACCTTTTTGTAAAAATTATTTCTTATTTCTATAGACTAACATGACAATGCTATAATTTTTTAGGAACCTAATAGGGATGAAAATTCTACTCAAATCCTATGGTACTCAAAAAATATTTGTAATAAGTAGGATAAATACCTTGCATAAAATGGGAATGGGGATGTTGTGATGAGTTACCTGTTAAAGTTATTGGGTACTTTAGTACCCCCATACTTGCACATAATATATATATATATATATATATATATATATATATATATATATATATATAGACGACTTACAATGGGCTAAGAGTTTGTCTGCAATATAGTTGGCTAAGCTCAGTGTAACCTGAGGGTAATATAGTGGGTTTAGTTGTTATTTCACAGGTTGATAATATACAGGACTTAGTCGCCAATAAGTGATGAATAAAACTAGACCTTGGCTAGCATGTGTAATGAATTACAGTGGGCTAAACCCATTGTAATACAATTGGTTTTTTTATAGTTGACCAAACCTACTATATTACAATTGGTTTAGCCATTGGTAATGTGTTTTCTGCACAATAAAAACTCATTGTAATATAGTGGGTTTAACCTTTAGTAATCATGTTTTTTTTAAATTAATTTTTTTATGATTTTTTCAAAACCTATAAAAAAAATGCCTATCTAAACATAATATAAAAACAATACCTATTTAAAGATACAATTAATCCATGCCAATATTTCATATAAGTACTTCACAATAGAATATAGTTGTCATAATACAAATCCATATAAGTACTTGCTACTAAGTCATATAAAAAAACCACTAAAGTGCTTCTATGAAGTATAAAGTATAAAAAAAACACATAAGTATGGTACTAAGTCATAATACAAAAAATCGTATATATAAGTGTCATGTCTCTAATGACTAGGTGTGATGGTATTTGTCATCATGATCAAAGTATTCCTCATTGTCTAGATCGCAATGATGATGAGATTGAAGACACTGGCTGAGGTCACTCACATATGCTTTAAGTTCCCTAATGCTGTTGAGCATCTCTTCTTGTGTCTTTTGATGTTGTTCTTGTTGCTCTTTCATTTGTTGTTCAATTCTTTCATTTGCTAGTGAGATTTGCTCAGCCACTCACTTTGGAGCTATGGTTTTAGATGACCTACAAGATGCTCGTTTCACTTGTGTTACTGTTTCCACACTAAGCCTATAATGGGAGGACATGTTTCCAACCCCATAAAGACGTCCCCAAGGCCTCCAGCAACATCATCCCACAATTTACCTCTTGATGCAGGTTTAATTGCCTGCATCCCACCACTAGAGCATTCCTGTAATTTCTTTCGAAAGTCTCCCTAAATAAATACACTAAGCCTATAATGGGAGGACATGTTTCCAACCCCATAAAGACATCCCCAAGGCCTCCAGCAACATCATCCCACAATTTACCTCTTGATGCAGGTTTAATTGCCTACATCCCACCACTAGAGCATTCCTGTAATTTCTTTCGAAAGTCTCCCTAAATAAATGAAAAAAAATCAGTCACTGTTAATTTTTTACTAAAAAATTAGATAATTTATATTGCATGTTAACTTACATAGGTTTTTGCTCTGATCTCTTATCCACCCAAGTATTGTCCTTTTTCCTAGTGTGTGTCTCCTTGAACACCTTCACAATGTGGGGAGGTTTGCCAAACCTATGCGACTTTAAAATATTTAGATATATAAGTATGTCATATAAAAATCATAAAAACACACTTATTACACTACTAAAATGCATCAACACATATACACACACAAAATGCACCAAATTGAATGGTTCAACACACTTAAAAGTTATTAATACAAATAACAAAGTAATTAAATGGTTAGTACACTTAAAGAGTTATTAATACACCCACTTACTACACTAGTTTAGCACACAAAATGCACCAAATTTAATGGTTCAACACACTTAATGCACCAAATATATAAGTATGCTTTCATGAACAAGGTAATTTCAATATTCAACACATTTGGTAAATAACAAAGTAACTAATTAGTTGGTTGGTTGTTGCAAGGTTTTACATATCAATATATGCTTTCATGAACCTATTGCTGACAACACTGAAAATTATGACCAAGTACTACTTAGAAGACTATGCAAATCATTTATCATGAACCTATTTGATGGAAGCTTGCTTGTGGGGCTTCTATGAAGGCTGGATCTTTGAGCTTCAATGAGGTCCTTTAATGGTGGTTTTCCATCATGGAGATGCAGCGGAAGACAAAGGAGAAGAGGTGAGAGGAGGCGCCATCCACTAGGGAATAAGCCATGGAAGAAGGAGCTTCACCACCAAGATGAGCCTTGGATAAAAAGCTTGGAAGGATGCTTCAATGGAGGAAAAGAAAGAGGGAGAGAAAGAGAGAGGGGGGAGCACGAAATTGAAGGAATAAAAGAGGGAGAGAAGTGGAACTTTGAAGTATGTCTCACAAGACTCTCATTCATCAAAGTTACAACAAGTGTTACACATGCTTCTATTTATAGACTAGGTAGCTTCCTTGAGAAGCTTTCTTGAGAAAACTTCCTTGAGAAGCTTCTTTGAGAAAACTTCCTTGGGAAGCTAGAGCTTAGCTACACACACCCCTCTCATAACTAAGCTCACCTCCTTGAGAAGTTTCCTTGAGAAGATTCCTAAAGAAGCTGGAGCTTAGCTACACACACCTTTCTAATAGCTAAACTCACCTCCTTGAGATGAGAAACTAGAGCTTAGCTACAAACCCCCTATAATACCCCCATGAAAAAATACATGAAAATACAAAAAAGTCTCTACCATAAAGACTACTCAAAATGCCTCGAAATACAAGGCTAAAACCCTATACTACTTGAATGACCAAAATACAAGGCCCAAATGAAGAAAAAACTTATTCTAATATTTACAAAGATAAGCGGGCTCATACTTAGTTCATGGGCTCGAAATCTACCCTAAGGCTTATGAGAACCCTAGGGTCTTCCCTTGGATCTCTAGCCCAATCTACTTGGAGTCTTTTATCTAATGCCCTTGCGGGGTAGGATTGCATCATTCCCTCCCCCTTGGAAAGGATTTGACCTCAAATCCTGAGGTTCTTCATACTCTGGCCTCCTCCCCTCAACACCTGTAAAAAGAACAAAAACATATGTATTAGTGGTATTTGGTATGTTGAAGTAAGGTAAGGTCTGAAAATCCATTTCCTGGGCATCTTCCGAAGGAACATGGTTCCTCACCAACTCAATGTGTGGTGCTACAAGTATAGAAAAATATGGGACAAACCTTTTGTAAAAGTTTGTTAAGTCATGGAAGCCCCAAATTTTTCTTATACTTGGTGGAGTGGGCCACTCAGGAATGACCTTTATTCTCTTAGGATTCATGGGAACCCCTTGATCACTATTTGAAAAATTAAGAAAAGTAACGCAATAAAACATACCTTTTTCTGTATTTTCATATTGATTATTCCTACCAAAAAGTATGACAAACCTAAGGTGTCCCATATGAGTACCTAAGTTTGTATTGAAACTAAAAATAAGAACAAACCTACCTAATGGGTCCCTATGTACACACACCATGAAGATGTTAGGTGCACGAGTGATTTTACAAAAGAGGGTTGCACCACTCAAAAAATTCATCATAACACCTATTTTAGGGACTTGGTGCCTAATAATACCTATTTTGGGCACCAACAAAGCACAAGTATTTAAGCTCTTGCGAACCAAACCCTCATCCAACAACTTCTTTACTTGAGGAATAAACTCAAGCCCAAGAGGTGTGGCAATGCTAGCAAGTGTCTTTTTACAAAAGAGAAAATGTGGAGGTTGTCTACGAGGGAAATTTTCTTTAATGTTTGTCTTTATTGTAAAATGAGTTTCCTTCTTAGCTAACCTCTGGGAGGAGACACTTACCTCCTTACACTTCTCTTTAACCACTAATGGTTGTCCTTCTTCTTGGGGGTAGATTTCTTCACTAGATTCTTCCCCTTTTGCTTCTTCACTTTCACTAGAGGAAGGTGAAGTAGTAGCCTTATCTTGGCTACTATAAATGTCTTGGCCCCTCATAATCATGGTTTTTGTGATGGGGCATTGAGATGTAATATGTCCTCTTCCAAGACATTTAAAGCATTTCAAGGAGCTAGTCTTCTCTTGCATACTAGCCTTAGGGGCTTGCTTTTCTATTGTCTTCCCCTTATCATCTTTGGGCTTCACCCCTAATATGCCTTGACCTTGGTCTTTCTTTGGATAAGAGTGAGAGCCATAAGATTTTGACGTAGACTTCTTTTTAAGTTGTTGCTCTACCCTTATTTCCCAAACTAAGTTAGCCTCTACATTGTCCTTCCCATGGAAGTATGGGAGGTTAATGTTAGCCTCTTGAGGGTTTCTTTTTGGGCTTAGAAGGTGTCACCCCTAAGATGCCTTGACCTTGGTCTTTCTTTGGATAAGAGTGAGAGCCATAAGATTTTGACGTAGACTTCTTTTTAAGTTGTTGCTCTACCCTTATTTCCCAAACTAAGTTAGCCTCTACATTGTCCTTCCCATGGAAGTATGGGAGGTTAATGTTAGCCTCTTGAGGGTTTCTTTCCTTTTCTCTTCTATGGGAGTGGGGTCTAAGATGTGACCTATGCCTTCCTTCGTAATAGTCACGAAGTTCTTCACTTAGGCTCTTGCAAGAGTTATGACTACTATAGAAGGCATCTTTTTCTCTTTTCATTTCTTTCATTATTTTTATTCTTTCTTCCTCTCTTATTTTATTTCTTTCATCTTGACTTATTTCTTCCACTCTTTTTTTTCCTTTTTCTTTTCTCTCTTGTTTTTCTTTCCATAACTTGAGGGAACTCAACTCATCTAAGATTCTAGATAAAGGGTCTTTATGACTAGTACCCTCACCATTAACACTAGATGAATGATGACTCATGTTGATTCCTAAGTTGAGGTTCTTTCTTGTTGGAGGTTTGAAAACAAAAGTTAAAAGAAACTATGGCTGAAACTAGCCAAAATAAACACTAAAAGAGGTGTGAAAGATAAGGTAAAAAACTAATTGGTAAAAGGCAAGCTATCTAGGCGGTTTGACAATGGAAGGTAAAGGAAATAAGTTATGAAAGTAAGCAAGAAATGTGAACTAGGCGAATCCTAAGAGTGTTTGGATGACCACATTTAAGGTTCCCAACAAAACACTCACAATCCTAAGGGAAAATTTCCTAAAATTATTTCACACAAATGGAAGTAGGGTGACCTATTGGAGGCTCCCAACTTACTTCCAATGAAAGGCCTTTTTGTTACAAAATTTGAAAGCAATGAATGTAAGTAAATTGCAAATTAAAAAATTACAAAACGTCCTCAATTTTGGTGGTTTTTCTCTCTTTGGTGATTCACTCAATTTGGAATGCTTCTTAGTCCAATAGCTCTTAAGGTGGTTGGCCCCTTTCTTCTTGACTCAAATTTTTCAAGGGATGACACCAATCCTCCTTCCAATTCCCTATATGGCAACCCACAAACAAGGAAACAAAGAGACAAGAAATAACCAAAGACAAAAAAAAATGAAATGAAAGCTAAACCAATGGATTTTTAACAAGACAATTTTTCAAGGATTATTCAACAATTAAAGCAATGAAAAGGACATAGAAGCAAGCTAGGACTTCAAAGAGAAACTTAGAATGGCTCTAGAGTAGAGTAAAAAAAACTATAAAAAAAAGACTCAACAAACCTCTAGCTTTGGCACTTGTTTTCACAGTAATTTTCAATTGAAATTTAGGAACTAAGATTGGTATAACATAGGCACCGATTATAGAATAAATTTTGAGCCAAAACAACAAGCACATTCCCTTTCACTTTTTTTTTCCTGGATATTGATTTTTATGCCAACTTGTGTGATTTATAGTATTTTTTCCTTTTATCCAAATCACTTGGTTCTTTTTTATAACTTTTTTCCAGATGTCTATCAAATTCAGTAAACATTTCAGCTCAAAATTCGAAGTAACCAATTCTCAGTAATTTTTACAAGTTTGTACGTTCAAGCTGCCAGCACCAACGATCTTTTTTAAGCATGGTATATTGATTGCCTTGGGCTTACTTTCAACCTTCCTATGTATGTTGAACTCACTAGGATTGTTTACCTTAGTTTTAGGAGTTCAATATTCACTTAGGATCAACATTTCAGCCAGCAATTCAATTACCAAAACTCAAATTCACCATAGACACAATCATAAGGAAACCTAAAAGTTCAAGAAAAGGTTCACAATCAAAGACTCTCTAAGAATTTTGCATGAACATGTTAAGGACTAATCAACATGAAAGATTTGACTCATATCAAATAATAGGCTAAGAGAATTTCATACACTCATGAACAAATGAGTTAGACAAAGAAACAAGAAAGAAAAAAAAATCAGCACAACATAAGAAATCTTATGTGACAAGTTTCATGACTAGACATGACTTCTATGACAAAACTACAATAGGTGAACAAGTCACTCTAGATTTTTGAGGTTTTCTTCTACTTTAATATTTTTGTAAGAATTTTATGGTTTAGGTTTCAGCCACAAAAGAATAACAAGACAAAACTCAAAGGAACCTAAACTCAACACAATTCATGGTTCAAGAACAAGAACAAGAAATTTGAACCATGGAAAATCAAATCTAGCTTCTATAGCAAGTTTAATCGGTGGAAACTCTAAAGAATCATGTTAACAAAATTTATCGCAAGACATGTGAGGAGATACATGGAGAAAAAAATGAAGAAACAACAATGGAAGAGAAGGTAAAGCAAAAAATTAATGGAGGTTTAAGGAGCACCTACATGAAGCTCTTGTGCTCTGATTACCACTTGATGGAAGCTTGCTTGTGGGGCTTCTATGGAGGCTGGATCTTTGAGCTTCAATAAGGTCCTTTAATGGTGGTTTTCCACCATGGAGATGCAGCGGGAGACAAAGGAGAAGAGGTGAGAGGAGGCGTCATCCACTAGGGAATAAGCCATGGAAGAAGGAGCTTCACCACCAAGATGAGCCTTGGATAAGAAGCTTGGAAGGATGCTTCAATGGAGGAAAAGAAAGAGGGAGAGAAAGAGAGAGGGGGGAGCACGAAATTGAAGGAATAAAAGAGGGAGAGAAGTGGAACTTTGAAGTATGTCTCACAAGACTCTCATTCATCAAAGTTACAATAAGTGTTACACATGCTTCTATTTATAGACTAGGTAGCTTCCTTGAGAAGCTTTCTTGAGAAAACTTCCTTGAGAAGCTTCTTTGAGAAAACTTCCTTGGGAAGCTAGAGCTTAGCTACACACACCCCTCTCATAACTAAGCTCACCTCCTTGAGAAGCTTCCTTAAGAAGATTCCTAAAGAAGCTAAAGCTTAGCTACACACACCTTTCTAATAGCTAAGTTCACCTCCTTGAGATGAGAAGCTAGAGCTTAGCTACACACCCCCTATAATAGCTAAGCTCACCCCCATGACAAAAAACATGAAAATACAAAAAAAAAGTCCTTACTACAAAGACTACTCAAAATGCCCCGAAATACAAGGCTAAAACCCTATACTACTAGAATGGCCAAAATACAAGGCCCAAACGAAGGAAAAACGTATTCTAATATTTACAAAGAAGAGTGGATCCAACCTTGACCCATGGGCTCAAAAATCTACCCTAAGGTTCATGAGAACCCTAGGGCCTTCTTTAGAGCTTAGCTACACACACCTTTCTAATAGCTAAGCTCACCTCCTTGAGATGAGAAGCTAGAGCTTAGCTACAAACCCCCTATAATAGCTAAGCTCACCCCCATGAAAAAAATACATGAAAATACAAAAAAGTCCCTACTACAAAGACTACTCAAAATGCCTCGAAATACAAGGCCCAAATGAAGAAAAAACTTATTCTAATATTTACAAAGATAAGCGGGCTCATACTTAGCCCATGGACTCGAAATCTACCCTAAGGCTCATAAGAACCCTAGGGTCTTCCCTTGGATCTCTGGCCCAATCTACTTGGAGTGTTTTATCCAATGCCCTTGCGGGGTAGGATTGCATCACTATTGCTACCAACACACGATATGCACTAATTTTATGGGTTCATATTCATACCAATAAAAATTAAAAAAGCATTTACACCAATGTAAAACATACCAAATGCAATATCCAATCAAGGGTTGAGATAGATCCCCTTATGTGCATAGATCCCCCTTGTTTAGATGAATAATTCTTCCTGGCTTGGATGGAGAACTTCTAAAAAACCATAGAATCCCAATGTCCTAAGGTCATTCCATATTGTCTCACCTATTCATTGAGGACGAATCTGATCACCTTACACCTCTAAAAGCATTTGAGATAGATGCTTTAATCCTTTAGATTTGAAATTTGCCTTAACTTGATATTCATCTTCAGGTTTCCAAGCAACAAGTTTCTGAAATATAAAAAAACATAAATCAAAGTGTATTAATTATATATGTATATATTAATCACTATAGAAGAATTTACCATGAACATCTCAAACATTTTATCAACTTTTTTGTTGGGATTTCTTTCCAAAAAATATAAGCAACCCTAAACTATGACTTTATGACAAATGTGATGGTTGATGAAGCCACTCTACCTGGACAAAACCTACACAAACATAAAACCATACAAATCATAAACTAAAAGTATAACAAACCACTAACATGATCATTAAACTAGGTCAATTAGTGCATGGCTTACCTTTTCCGCCTCATTCTTTATATCATCATAATCATGGCTATATCATGTGGCACACAATTAGAATGGTGTGATGGTTGACCTTGTGACTCTATACAAGTAGAACTAATACCTAGTGTAGGGATCATTACAAAGGCACCAAATTGTGCAACAGACTCTAAAGGAGTAGAGGTTGACATTGTTACACCCTATTGTAAAGAAGGAATATGTTGCTCTCTACCATGAGAGGGTATATTATACTACATAGTAAGATGTACATCCTGTTGAGATGTAATAGGATGTGTTGCTTTGAAGGATGCCTTTATTACTTGTTGGGCAACCTTAGTAACTTTATGCCCTAGAACAAACTTCTTCTTCTTCCTTAGTGGCATCTTGGTTGGGCAAACTCCTTCATTATGATTCATTGGTTCCATTTGCATACTTGAAAAATATGAGTATGTGACAACAATTAATTTAAACATGTGCTTTGTAAATTAAAACTAGTAGTAAATGAACCTAATAAAAATCCACAAAAAAATAATTATAACAGAATAAATGTTACAACCCATACTTTGGAATCATATGTTTTGTAAAATAAAACCAATAGAGGTAATAACAAAATACACCATAAGATAAGAAAGCCTAATCAAATTATAGGTTTCTAAGAAGGCACAATAGACTTTAAACAACTTCGTTAGAAAAGTCATCATTAACATCCACATCATGCTCACCAAGTTCCAAGTCATTATTTTCTCCCATTGGATCTTCATCATGTCAACATCATCATCATAATTAGGGATGGGATCAACTTGTTCATAATCCTTTGTTTCATCACATAAGTCATTCAAAACATCAATTTCTATCATTTCTTCTACATGTGACATTAAATCATTTTGAAGAGGTTGTTCCTCATCAAATTCAAGATGACCCCAAGGTTTTTTTTTTATTGCTACACACTAACCATAGTTTCTTGTCACCATTTCTTGATAAGAAACATAGTATGTTTGTCTAGCTTTTTATGGAATGATGAATGGATCAAAAGGATCATATCACCTACTTATCTTAATTTGCACATTATTGTATTGTGGATGAACCTTTGTGCCTCTATTTCTTTTTGGATCAAACCATTGATAATAAAGTAGAGGTACTTTCTAAGGCAAACCATGATATTCCAATTCAAAAAAAAAAATCAATGAATCCATAGAGATCAAATTCTTCTCCATCGATATCTCCCTTGACATACACACTATTATTAATGGTTTTTTTTTTTACCCACACTCCATGCTTGCACGAGGAATTTGTATCCATTGACAAAGTACTCATGCCAACTTGCATCAACTTTGTATCATTCACCCCATTTGCTTGATCACAAACCTTCACATTGTATTTCCTCAACAACCTTATCACACATACATCATTTAATGAATTTAATTTTTATATAGTTAAGGGACTTACCCATTCCTCAAACCATTTTAAAATTCATCATGTATATGAGAAGGAGCTTCTTCTTCAATGATCTAGTTATATTGCAAAAATACAATGTACATATGTATATATGCATTTAAGTGATTAGTAAATAAAATTTAATTAATTAGTATATATACATATACAAACAATTACTTACTCTAGATATGGCTTAACCTCATTGCAGTTGATAAGATCATGTACATAAGCAGATTCAAATCCCTTATTTGTCAACCAATAAACATCATGTTGATCACTGGGGCATCCAAGTTGGTTGAAGATTGATAATGTTGATTGGACACTATCATTCATTCCATGACCTTCATTTCTATTATTTCTTGGTGCTAGTGACAAATTTCTAAAATGGTGGGAGCAGAAATATGTTGTTTTGTGTTGTAAGTACGCGCTACTAATTGAACCTTCTACTCTTGCCTTTTTTATCAGTCTTTTCTTAAAGTCTCCCATGATTCTACAAAATTTAGAATTAGGTAGCTAATATATATATATATATATATATATATATATATATATATATATATATATATATATATATCTCTGTGTGTGTGTGTGTGTATTACCTTTCAAATGGATACATTCAACGGTATTGTATCGATTCACCAAGTCTTGCTTCATATGGTAGGTTAATTGGAAGATGTTCCATCGAATAAAAAAATCTTGGTGCAAAGATCATTTCTAGTTTACAAAGAACGATTGGGGTGTTTTGCTCTAACCTAAGAAAATCATCTAATCGTAATGTATTGCTACATAAATCATTGAAAAACTACGATAGCTTTGTAAGTGATTTCCACACATGATCAGACAATGAACTAAATGCAAGAGGAAGTAAACATTCTATAAATACATGAAAATCATGAGTTTTCATTCCATGCATCATCCTAGTATCAAAATTTGCACATATAGCCAAGTTTGAAGCATATCCATCAGGCATCTTAAGTTCCTTAATTCATTGGCGAACTAATTTTGCTTCTCTAGAGGTTAAGCAAAAAATTTCCTTAGGTTTAGCCATCTTTCCATTGTTTAGTGGAACCATTACCAAGTCACCACGCTGGTAAATGACACCCATATCCATTCTTGCTCTTTCATCATCCTTATTTTCCTTTTTTACATTCATGACTTTATTAAAAACACATTTTCAAAACAATGCTTCTCAATATGCATGATATCTAAGTTGTGCCTTAGTAGATTATCTTTCTAATAAGGAAGCTCCCAAAAAAATGCATAGTCTAGTCTAATATGCTTAACTCCATACTTAGAAAATTTACAAACTCTACACCATTGGAAAGTTGTGAATGACTTTATTAAGAACACATTCTCAACACAATGCTTCTCAATGTGCATGACATCCAAGTTGTGCCTTAGTAGATTATCTTTCTAATAAGGAAGCTCCCAAAAAAATACTTCATCTAGTCTAATTGTGCTTAACTCCATACTTTGAAAATTTACAAACTCTAAACCATTGGAAAGTTGCAAATGGATTCTCATATTTGTTTCCCAGTAAACATATGAGGCAATTCATCCTTCTCTAACGTTTTTTTTGTAAATCCCTTTTAACTTCTTCTAAACACACACTTAGAAGGCAAGAATTGACAATGACAATCAAACTAGGAGTTTTTTCTACCACAATCCAAGTAAAACAATTTAATATCATTCATACAAATTGGACATGCCATTTTACTTTGGGTACACCACCCTAATAAAATACCATATGTTAAAATCATCAATTGTCCATATCAAGGTTGCCTTGATCACAAATTTTTCTTTCATGGAGTTTTCATAAGTCAAAACACCATTACTTCACAATGTTGAAGCTCATCAATCATATGATGCAAATACACATCTATCCATGCTTTCAGGTTACTTGGCTCTGGTATATGACAACTTAAAAAGAAATATGGTTTGGTCATGCACATTTCTGGGGGAAGATTATATGGTGTAACAATAACAGGCCAGCAAAAGTAGGGGGTGGTAGATGCTTGAATGTAAGGAGTGAAGTCATTTGCACACAATGTAATATCCCTTTTTTCGTAAACTAATTTAAAAATGATTGTTATTTGTAAATAAATAGAGTTTTAGAAAAATGATGAGGTTTTTATAATTAATTAAATAAAGAGAAATAACTTTATTAATTAAAATAATAGTTTGAGAGAAAATAAAAAAAGATATTTTATTTATTCATTTGATAGGGAAGATAATAGAGTTTCTTTTTATAAAATAATAAAAATAAATAAATAGAGTAGATAATAGGCTTTGAGTACCCTAGCTATAAATAGAGGCATTTTAGGTCAGTTTTCAAACTGGCGATACTCTCTACGTCTCCTATTCCTCTCAATTTCGTTTTCCCCTCTCCTCCTCCCAAAATCCTCTTTTTTTCCCGTACACCACCAAACCTATTTCAGAAAAATGATGATCTCAGACTCATTCACCCTTGGATCATTGTAAAATTTGAGCACCAAGTGCAGAACTCATTTCCAAACATTCTCACCGTTGGGAATCACGAAGAGCTGAGAGAAATACCCTTTGCGTCATAGATTTTCCTTTTCCCACAAAAATCCAAAACTATCTCAGTAAAACTATGATCCCAGACTCGTTAACCGTTGGATTGTCATAAAATTTTGGTATGTTGTTAGAGATTCATTTTCACATATATTCACCATTGGGATATGTAGAAAAACATCTATGGATGGAGAAATACTCATCGCACGTAGACAGTGGAATGAAGGCTTCAATCCCTTCGCCTTCTCTCTAACGTTTACTCCCCATGTTGTGATAAACCTTTTGTATAAATTGTTATTATGAAATGGTGATTCAAATTGTGAGTATGTGATAAATGTTGAAATACATGTGTATTGAGATGTGTGTATTGAGTTGTGAGCTATGAACTGTGCAATCACACAATTGTAAGACCCTTTAAGGGCGACGAGTTTTTGTGTAATGAGTATTGTGATGGGATCCACCGTGTGGACTCGACGAGTTTAATCACAAGCACGATGAGATAAAATTATTTTGAAAAAAATTGAAGAGTCGTGTGTATTGCATAGTTCATAGGTAAAGTGTATATGCTTCATGAGGTGTGATGACATGTTAAATTGGGATTATACCATTGTGGCTGAGATTGAGTGTATGTGATAAATTGAGTATGTATTGACTTATAATATATGTGTGCATTGAGATGTTGTGTGCATTGAGTTAATGCACGACAAATATTGTGATGGGAACCACTGTGGAGACTCGACGAGTTTAATCACAAGTGCGACGAGATAAAACTATTTTGAGAACAATTGAGGAGTCGTATATTTTGTACAGTTCATAGATAGAGTTTGTGTGCTAAAATGTTTTTTGGGTTGGACCTGAATCAGGAGGGAGAGGCCCTGACAGACTCTTCGGAGTGTAGGCCTTGGGGGTAAATACACCCGATTTGAGTGCTCCTTTAAGCCTATGTTGATCCCATATGGTTGGAGCATTCTCGCAAAACAGCGTGACCCTGACTGGTCCCCCTATGATTTTACCTAGTGAGAGTGACTTAACTTGCTAGTGTGTGGTTTGTCTTGTCATGTACTCCTAGGCGCCCGATGAGATTTTACATTGAGATGGTACCACATTGCATATAAGATTGAGTCCTAGTGTATCTGTTGCATAACGATTGTGTATTGATCGATATTGATTGATTTAGTGATATTTTGTTTTGATCATTGAATACATGAATGTTGTGAAAATGAATTAGACGTGTGGTGTTGTGATGTGATGTTATGAGACAAAGTGGTGAAATAACGTGAGCTATGCTTAAGTAAGTTGTATTTTGTTTATATGATATTTATACCTAAATGTTGTCTTGTTTCCCTCCATTAGTTAGGAATGTGATAACTCACTTTCCATGTGTTGTTTGTGTTTGGATCCTATGATGATCTCAAACTTTGTGTTCGTGGGAGCAGATGACTAGGTGAATTGCTTTAAGGGACCTTGTGCTGAAGAACATCGGGAGATAATGCTCTGATAGGATATGACATTAGGTATAGGTTTCTATATTAATTGCTTGGACGACCTTGTTTTGAGCTGAGATGATTTTAGTACTTATTGGACAAGTCATTTTAGAATGTTAGAAAAGTGAATGTGAGCTTTTTACCCTTTTTAAAGGCTTGTATTTAATTGTGTTTTATAAACTTTTAATTAATCCTGATTTCTTATTCCTTTTATTATTAGTACATATATGTGACGAGGTAGAGGGCGTCACATACAATCCAAACCTTACATTTCCTGGATCAGTAGCAAAGTCTGGATAAACACTATCAAAATGTTTCCATGCTATCTCGTTAGATGGATGACATATCACTCTTGTATTTGTTCTATTTTGAACATGCCATCTCTTTGGAGTTGCACATTCAGTTGATGCATATAATCTTTGTAACCTTAGAGTAATTGGAAAGTATATCATTCACTTGATGTGAACATGTTTGTACCTACCCATCCTTGTTCTACAGGGTGTAACACCTTAATTTCTTTTTTAGAAATATAGCTTAAAAATCACTTAAAGAATAAATATTTTGGAATACGTGTCAATAAATTTTAGTTTCTATTTCTAAGTTGACAAAATATCTCAATATATATATATATATATATATATATATATATATATATATACATATTTTTTCTTTTGGGAAAAGAAGGAACACATAAACACACACACACACACACACACACACACACAC